>NC_091934.1:6865222-7165222 GCF_041260155.1 Ptychodera flava | reverse complement strand
GTTTCAAAGGAAAACTTAGTTAATATGCAGTTATTTTATTCATCAACGTTGACATGTATACCGGTAATACAAGACAGACAGGCTGGTTAAAGTCATGGGGTGTCAATGCAGTTAGGAATTAAAATGGCTGCTTACCATCGATGTGTTTTGGTAAAGCAACACACTACAGGTGTAAAAAAAAATTAAATACCAAAGAAATTAATATTATTATCTGGTCATAAAAAGAAGTCAAAACTTAGAAATAGTATGCTTTGTTCAAAATACTGTTGGAAAAGTTATTGAAGCATTCAGTAAGCTATAAATTTGTTTGTTTTTTGATTTCTATTTTATGATCTCTTAATAGTCTTTGAAAAACAAGACAGAATGATATGCATCGTTATAAAAATTTCTATAATTTTGATTGACAAACATGTACATGTAGATTTTATGATACATATCGTATACAAAGTTTTACCTTTCACCTTTCAAACAAAAACCCAAACAACCCCCCGAGTAATCTCTGCTATATTTGTGTAGCTCGGAGCTTTACTCCTAGATTGATGGTCCTGACATTTAACAGCAAATTCACCTAATGGTTTCGGCTTTGTCTACGCAACAGAAAATATCACGAAGCCATGCACTTTGATTTTTATCGTGTCAGCCATTATGTCCTGGGACAATAGCAGATAAGCTAATTGTCCCACCCCCTCTCATTCAGTAAAATGTCTTCCTATCCCAAACTGATAAATGATTGAAATATAAAAATTCAGTGCCATTTCCAATTTATTTCCAGGCAAGCCGGGTTTACAGTGTTCCGTATTTATGTAGAACCGCTGTCATATTCATAAACTTCAAGTTTGTATCAAAGATCCAAGGATTGCCCCGTGAACTTTCTATCATGTATTTTATGTGAGAAGCCAATGTAGAATCCTTTATCGTAAATATCATTCCATTCAACCTTGAAGAAAACATCAAGAATTAATGTATTGATGTATTTTATTATTCTTTTATTTGTTTACTTTCAAATATCATTTTTCTCGTCAATCTCTTAGCATCCTGTCAAATGAGAAATCGTGAACCCTCTATCAGCTAGCTGACTGCGCTGTGTGACCGCATAAATTAATCATGTGATTGTGTAAAGAGATGATGCTATTGGCTAATCAGTGTGAACAGTATGGTAATGTTTTGCAAATTAACAACAGTAGTAGTGGGATCCAAAATGGCGAGTTTTTTTCTCTCAGAAACGATATCAGAACAGTGAAACTGAGAGTTGAATAGTTTAGTTTTCAGTGAGTCATTTTATCATTGCAAGGGGCATAGCCAGACATAAAACGTTGGCTGTGTTTGAATTATGGTCATTGAGAAGCAATCATCAACAGAGTTATTCCCCATTCCAGGATGAACAGAAGGTTGCTTCAACACAGATGGATATAAGAATACCTGTACATGAAATAATTATAGTAGTCCTCCTAAAAGAATATTTTGTGTGAGATTGATAGACCACATACTCTGTAATTGTGCACATTTAATGTCTGCAAGATTTTTCATTGATTCAGACTAGCAAAATAAAATCACATTCAGTGTCAGTCAGCTAAAAATAGTCATGTTTTTTTTCTGACGAAACTTTCATACATGAACAGTATATGTAACTTTGCTGCTTGTTTGGATTCAATTCCCTCTACCCACACAATATCCCAAATATATCCAATGCCATTGCTGTAGACTACGGTTTCCAGTAGCAAGCAAATTTACATGATTCCAATGTTACGAAAAAGTATTGGAAGTCACAGAAGAAATGAGCCATGTTGATCCTGAGTGGGAGAAATAAATATGATCTAATGTTGCCCCATGTTACTATCACTGAAGCCATGCAGACGGATTTCAGTTTCTGCTGTACAAAAGTCTGAAAAATGCCTCAATGCAAACACATTCAAATATTGTACATTGGGTTTTGATCAAATGATAAGACACTAGTGATAGGTACTTCAAAGTTTACCACATTATCTGGTTGTAAAGTCTGGTGTGGCAAGGCAGTCTAATCTGGGAAGTAAAAGCTCTGCGGTACATTATCTTGACTGAAATGGTAGTAAGCCTACTTAAATGTTATACTTGTATAAATATTTCATAGAATGCCCCGTCAAGGAGAAAGGACGGGGGAGAAACGCATCAGAAATGAGATAAAAAATGAAGATATCACCATTGCAGAAAGGATTTATTCCATTCTCAGTAAATTTTGTATTAGTTTTTGAAAGCAACAAGGCATTTTGTGCATTTGCCATTTCCCAGGGGGCCAACGAAGCTCAGGAAACAAGTTCTGATAAGACTTTGATCTTTTCCTGATTATATCTCCTTACAGAAGGTTTTAAACCATTTCCAAGTATACAAGGTTTCCTCAGCACCTTGTATGATTGTGATCTGTTAAGCGTCAAATGCATCTTGGCTTGAGTTTGCCTGTCATGTATGAATATGTTTTTTCCACCGAAACGACTTGCCAGTTTGAAATTTGGTCATTTGTGACCACAGAGGGCGCTGTGGAGTAAACTCCAGCAATTGATCAGATTGTGTTTGTTTGAGAATAGAAGCAGAGTGCTACACAGTAGTATAAGAAACTGTCTAAAATTCAATAAAGCAGAAAATCAAATTCAAAGTACACAACCAGGAATTTGTTTCCTCAAATTGTTTCTCTGAACGTTTCCAGGGGAACAGCTTGTGAACAGGATACCAAACAGCAGTCTCCTAGCAACCAAGGTTGGCTTGATAACTAGCCTACGGGAGTATGAGAGAGTGATGGACCGTGTGAAGAAAGGAACAAAACAACCTAGGCTACTCAAGATGGAAGAGTTTGTCCCAGAGTCCTATATCCTGGACTATAAATCTGACAGAGATGCGTTCTTTGGAACTTTCAAAGGTGAGTCCATCGTACATTTTGTCCATGCATGGAGTCCACCGTACACTTTTGTCCGTGCAATGTAACCAGTGTTAGACAGTTTAATCCAACAGTTTGCATGTATTTTGGTTTGACCAGTCTGTAAGCATTATATGAGTGGAAGGAAGAAGAGGTTCGCAAAATGCAAATATCACAGAATGCATTATAGGATTATACCCTATGATTGGTATGCTGATGCATGTAACACCAAGTAGTCTATGTTTATCTATTCAATAACAAATTTTCATGATGTTTTTTGAAGTTTATAGTACTCTGCAAAATATTGAAAATTTCATCTTCTTTCATGAAATCCATTCCCTTGCCCTTGACAATTTAAATGGAAAACTTCAACCAGCGCTGCAATGGTACATCCTTTCGGTAAAGTTACATTACAGTATATACATGTTACTAAAGATGCAAAAAAACTGAGAAGTTTTACTCTCATATTACTTAAGATAATGCCTATATTTTCATGTATAACACAAACACGCTATCAGGAAGATTTGAAAATTTCATTCTAATTATTCCAGAAACTTTTCATTATAAAAAAGTCAGTTCTGAGAACTTTGTGATATTTATGATATTTGAAAAAAATTGACAGATGATACGAAATGTTTGTATTTTGTAACGCAATACTGCTGATAATATTTGAGACGCTAGCAAAATAGCCTAACTTGATTTCAGCCATACACTCCTGTTTTCTGTCCTTACCAAAGCTTTTAATATGTCAATACTATTCCCATTTCTATTTTTTTGTCACAGAAGGTGAGACGTGGATCTGCAAACCCACTGGTATGAACCAAGGGAAAGGTATCTACTTAGTAGATGACATCACTGAACTCAAGAAGAAGTACCTACCAGCTGATGAACAGGAACACAGTGCTGCACCACCAACAACGCAACAGAAGAAGAAATCTAGGCTTCCACCAATGCAAAGACTCATACAAAGGTTGGCAAACTTTGACCTTTGATACGAGTCATCTGAAAGAAAAGCTAAACTCCCGAGTTCTAACTGTACTGAAAGCATGTTGAAACACCCCACTATTCAGCTTGTCAACACAGCATGTATATGTGTTACATGCACAGTTATTGTTGACGTTTTGAATTGCAGTCCGGACCAGAATTCACCTGTCAACAATAACAATGCCGTCTATACATGTACGGACTGAGTTGACAAGCTGAACACTGTGTATCTTAACATGCTTTGGGGAGTAGAACAAGAATATGTAGTTGACATTAAAAAATAGAAATAGTGAAACAAACATCAAAATATACAGTTGCTGTCCCTTTAAAGTCTCTTTCACAACTCGTACATGTTTTATAGGATTTGTGCTTGTGCATTATCATTTTCGTTTAGCCATCAAGAGAAGGATTTTCAAACTTCACAAGAGATTGCAATTTTTTTTTAACCATGTTGCTGTGTATTTCTATTATTTTGATAGATATGTTCCAAACCCACTTCTTCTGAATGGTAAGAAGTTTGATGTGAGGGCGTACATGTTGGTTGGCTGCACCAATCCACAGATGATTTTCTACCACAAGGGCTACCTTCGACTCTCTTGCAAAGACTATGACCCCGAGGACAAAGACCTTGTGGCACATCTGACCAATCAGGTGAGTGGAAACAGCACATCTGACCAATCAAGTGAGCTGAAACTTGATTGACAGGAGGGATGATGAATCAAGCTTACTCAACAGTTCAAGATGATACACAAAGTTGTCATGTATTGTAGAAGAAAACTGGGGGTTTACAAGCAAGCTCAAAATTGTGTCATGTATTTTAGTCATGGCTCTGCATTTAAACAGTTGTTTGACACAAATAATTCACATAAAACACATGCAAGAGTAGAAATACTCTCTATTTCTGTTCTGGAAGTGCACTAGGAGGATAAGAATTTGGGCCAAAAGGAATTCATCTTTAGAAGTAAGCTGATGATTTAGGATAAAATATCTTGCCAGTTGCCATCAGAATGACACACAGACTTACTAAATTTCAACACACTTACATTGCCCACAGTATGTCCAGAAGAAAGACCCCAGTTATGAATCTGTGAAGGAAGAGACATGCTGGAGTATGGACAAGTTCAACGACCATGTAAATACGAACCTTGCCGAAGAAAAGGGATTGCCAGAGAATTGGGTGTATGGCTTCTTTACAGTAAGTGATACTCCCCTCCCCCTGTTCTCCCCTGTATGTAGATTTACCAGGATAATGAGTTATAAGTTGTTCAAATCTGCATTATTTACTTTGTTGCGAAGGGGTTAATACTTGTTTTTATGTCAGTATTCAATATAAAAATACAATAAGACTTGTGTGAGTGAATTGCGGAATATGAAAAAACAAAAGTCATACAACTTTTTTGTCACAGAGGGCAGGCTTCATTTTCAAGCTCCTATTTTAAAGGGCTTTGACTCAACAGGTTGTTTGTAGCGTAACACTTTTCCCATTTCTTTTGTTACCATAGAAACGAATGAACCAAATCATGCTACAGTGCTTCCACTCAGTCAAGAATAAACTGCAATGCAAGCTGGGATTCTTTGATCTCTATGGCTTTGACTTTTTGCTGGATACAGACATGAAAGTTTGGTTGCTTGAAATCAATGTGAATCCGGCCTTACATGTCAATTGTGAAGCACTGATGGAAGTCATCCCAGGTGTCATTGAGGAAACTTTAGGTAGGTACATTTACAGATTAAATGCTTAGTAATCTGTCACTTTGAACACCACTCTAATCAAAAGCCTGGTATGGTAAGTTTTCAAATTTGATAACAAAATGTCAACAGGAAGTACCTTTTACACAAAAGACACATGGTCTATAAGAAGATGCTTCCCCAAACCAAGTGAGAGATTAATATTAAACACTACATACCAAAACCAATCCCACCCCTCCAATCCAATCATAAAAACAAAAGTTCACTGTTTATGTCGTAGAGGGCGCAATTAAAAATCTACAACTCTTGCAAGAGAAATATCTTGAAGGAAAGGAGGTGTTTTTTTGAGGGCAATATAATGGAACATCTATTTTAAATTTCTGAACGTTTGACATATTACCCGCGAAGAGGAGAAACAGCTTACTACAAAGTAAAGAATGACTGAAACCTTTCGTCTTTTTTTTCTTTTCTTTTCTGGTGACGTGAAAGTTTCCACCTCAATATAATGAGTTGATGTCCATATGAAAGTAAACCATGCTTTCACCTTATTAGCCCAGGGAATGAATATAGGTAGCAACATTGTTTATTTGTTTGACTTGATGGACACATAATTATATAGTTGATATTGTTCAGTTTTAGGGCAGTTGTGTGGAAGTTCATCATACATCAACTGTTTTTTTGTCAGATGGTTGTCTGATTTCAATGTCACTGTTATTCCCAACACAGATTTAACCCTGGAAATCTTTGAGAAAAGTCGGAAAGGAAAGCCAATCATGCCACTGAAGGCATTGAAGGGTTTCAAACTACTCTACAATGGCTCAGGCAGCGGGGGAGGTGGTGGAGGAGGGCAGTCGACTGATAATGCCGTAGTCCCCCGCAGTGCCCGTCCACGCAGCATGGCCAATCAAAGGGCCAGGTCACAATCACCAGTCAAGCGGCGACCTGGCGTGTCACCGACGAGAAAGAAGGTGTCACCGTATTTAGCACCGACTGAAACACTAGTGAAGTCATCGACTGGAAGCAGATCATCAGGGGCAGCATCATAGCTTCAAAATCTCTTCCACAGATAACATGTTAACCTTCCCTACCTATCCTGTAATCCCAAAGACCCTGTTATACAGGTTCAAGCACATCACCGACAATGGTACAAGCTGTACCATAAGTTGTTTCTTAAGGGGTGAAAGTAGTTCTGATATTCTACAGTATCATTCCATTGATTTTAGCTTTACCAGAATCTTCTCTGAAATCTCAGTGAATTTTATATGCCTGGTTTTTTTTTTATGTTTTTGTTCCCAAAATGGTTCATTCCATTGTTTTACCAAAGATAAGACTGGGAGGATGAGATAAACGTCATTCCAGTTAGAAGTTCAACAGCACATTTCAATAGCAACACAGTCTGTATTTTGTATGTCTATGCGGTCTTCCCATGTGCTAGTGTCTTTCGTAATGACATTTCAAGATGACAGCTAATTGTGATTTACACCCAAATAACTCATTGTATTGCCAAAACAAGCAGATGATTCCAGGCACATTGAAAGATCCTTTACATGGGGGTATTGCACTAATGTCAATTCCACTGTGGATCAACTGATCCACCATGACAGAGAAAGATCAGCATCAAATTAAGGTAGAACACGCCTCTGGGACAGATATTCACTCTCAAATTCTACAATTCTTTTCTGATCTACCACTTGTGGGGCTCATTTGAAAGCTCTTGGAGAAAGAAAACTTTCATCATCTTAGTTTTATGAGAATCCAATAAATATTTTTCTCCATAGAGTTAACACAAGGATGGTGGCCATTTAGAATTTTAAATATCACAAAATGTTGGGCAATTTGTTTTGCTAGTTCCAAACTTTACACTGTGACCCCCAATTTTTATTGTTGATTTGGTAAGAGAATGGCTGAAAGTTTCAGTGAGGAAAGTTTGAGCAAAAGTTTTTCACTTTCGAGGGGCATGCTACCTTAAAAAGACATTGTGGAGATTTTGATTCTATGTCAATCAGGGTTTCTAAAAGTGGTAAAAGAAAACTGCTTTCAGAGATTTTTAATATTTGATAATGCTGTCAGAAAATCTCAATACTTTATTTATCTTCCATCATAGAAGATGATATTGTATTCACTTTGGTTCATTCCACTGAGTACACAAAAAACTTGGATGAAGTATTATTGATTTTGTGTTTGAGATTTACCTTTGAACTGTAGAGGCATTTTTTGTATATTTTGACAATTTTATACAATCCTTCACATTTTTATGTATGTATTTATGTATGTATTAGATTGCTATTTGCCAAAGTCAGTAAATATTCAAGAAAGTAACTTCCTTGAGGGGAGGAAAATATAGTGTGCTCTCTTACACCTAGACCCAGTCAGCTTCCCCTCCCTATAACTGTGCTTTAGTGCTAGTCTCATTGATAAAACATGCCTTGATCTGCTGGTATAATATGGACAGCAGTGAGTGCTTTGCATACTGTGTTCAGGGATGGTAGCTTAGTCCAATCTGGATAATATAGGCTTGCTCATCCGTGTATCTTCCAATTCATGGATTTTACTCTGTGTATTATCTAATCATTGAAAACAGGTCTGATTTAATTTAACATTTACAGTTGATGTCATTCCATTGTTGCAATTCAGGTGTAAATGCAATCAGGTTTGCCTATCAGACACGGGGAACTTTATGATTTTTGTCAGGGTACTTTCAGTCTGCAATGGTCGTCTGCCAAACAGGTGTTTATCCCAAATAGGTCTGTGTGGTATTGTCGATCACTTGGTAGACTGGGTAGGTCAACAAGGCTGGTGTTTAGATGTTGAAAGACCAGACGCAGCAAGTGCTATTAATCTAAGAGGTTTCTTGATTGAGTATCAAGCTGAAGTCTGATTCTGATACATGTGGTAGATAGATAGATATACATAGTCTTTGAATTAGTAAAGGCACAGCATCAAGTCATATTGATTATGCAGTATGGGTGTACAGTGTTCTTGGCTGATTTAGTATCTGTTTGATCAATAATTTTATTAGGATACAATAAAAATGAAGTAAAATTAATTCATAACTAACTAACTGTGATGTTTAAACCCTGTTTGTCCTGCAGATATATTTTAATTAATTGCAATTCATGATCGGGGATATTTATAGGTTCTTGCATCAGAAACTGAATCTGAATCTGAATTTAAGATTTAAGCCTAATTGAATCGACCAATCAGAATAAGCAAATCACCCATGCAGGCTTTTATCAGCCAATCAGGGACACCATATTGATCATTCCAGCTGCCATTATGATCTCTGCTATGACGCTGTTTTATTAAGAATCTTTCATGAAAAACATTTTTAAATGCCAATGTGGGTGATAGAATTATCTCGGTGATCTGAAAATGTGTTTCACACTCATAATGAAAATGATCTAAGGTATCTTTAAAATATATCAGTGAATCAAAATGTATATTTATTATCACAATGTGATCAATGTTCAACACTGAATCTTTTCACCATACCACATAACCTTTATTGTACTTGTGTCATTTTGACAACTAGAGTCATTTCAAAAATTTGTTTCTCCTACAGACTAAGCAATAATTAACCCATCATCAACAATGTGACATGCAATCTTACATATTTCATGTGTTTATTAATATGTATAAATATTTTACAAAATCAAGGACCATCTTCAAACCTGTTGTGGAGGCAACATATTGCTCAGAAGATTTGAAAAGGCTTTTGATATTTCTGACATTTTCATGTAGAGAATCTTGATTTTGACTTTATAACCAGAATTTACTACTCATGTAGTTGTCAATCAGATTTTAATATAAATCAACACATGTAATGATCAAATAATATGAAGATGACCTGATATGCAAATTTCCCTCCGCCAATGGGCAATCAGTATACAATTCTATGGGTAGTTATATAATTTCTGATTCAATATCAATTCTTTGTGATAAAATTATCTCTGAAATGTCAAGGTATATATTTTCTTGTCAGTGAATTACAACAAGGGTAGGCAGTAGAGAAAGAAAAAAGGCCGTCCATTCAAATACCATGAAAACAAGGTCAAGTTGAACGATTTTTGACAGTATATTGCAAATGTTCAGGTTTTACAGAATATTGGGTTTTTTTTATTTTTAATTAGGTGCTTTCAAGTTGAAGTGTTTTGAATGTAGCAGAAAGGTTGAATTTACAGTGAAGTTTTCATAATGAATTGATTGTGAAAGTTTGCTTGAAACTGAAATAGTATTCCTAGCTTTTACAAATAGTACATGCTGCAGTTGTCTTTATCTGTGGTATACCGGTAATGTACCGCTGTAAGTTTCAGTTTGTGTCTTGTTTTATAAGTCCGATAATATTCAGGTAATGTCACAACTTACAATAAGATGATGGTTTTCAGAAATCCATGACAGCCAGGCTGCTGAAAATGATCGATGAGATGAAGAGATATTAAACATGAAACAGTCTGTTTGTGGAATATTTCCCATTTCGGTCAGATGTCATATTCCTGCCCAAACTTTTAGGACATGATCATGTAGTATTGATGTCACACCAATCTGTATTCCATCATAAGGCTCTCCAGGTACCCAGCACTGTGTAGCATAGGCTGAAATGGTGAAAAAGATTGAAGAGAAAAACAATAAACAATGCCTTGACATGAGTCTGGCTTCATTGTTTGTTGAAATTGATGAGACAACAAAATGAAATCCCAGAAATGTCCTTTTCATTAGTTTTATCAATGCGTGTAATCAATGTCATTGCCCTTTCCAAGATCTTCAGCAAATCAAAATATTCTCTCCTTGTCTTCCTGCGTATTTGTTTTTGGTCTCGTTAGTCATTTTGCCGCACCTCAACAGACATCCAGGGATGGTAACTCGCCTCTAGCAACAGACACCAACAGACACCAACACATTGACACATGGTCAGTTTGTTACTTGCTACACTACAATACACGACCTGCTGATATCTTATGCCAGCGTTTTCGATGACATCATAGAAATCAGTGCATTGTGGGATATATTTTAAACACTGGTTCATATTCTCGACTTTTGCTTCATACCTTGAGCAATACTCTTGACCCAGTCACAACTTCATTAAGTAGTCCTCTTTCAAACTCACTGAACCAAGGTCACTTAGAGTGACCGTGATTGAACACAGATAAATATTGGATGATGTTTGTCAGTTGCTGTTCAAATGCACTGCTTTATATTTGAGGTCCATGTAGGATTTATGAGAGTGCATCTGCTTTCTTGTTTTTGGCAGCTGTACATATGTTTCATTGTAATGCTGTGTGTAGCGGCAGCTCCGTAGCTGCACTTTGATTGGTAACTTTCCCGTTTGCAAAAATGACTGTCAGTTATGTTTCAAATGTCACCTGCGTAGGTGTCTTCACAAAAACGAACAGAATACTCAACATGAATATCATGATTGCTCAGAACAAGGTCCTTGCATAATAGTTGAACTGGAGCACATGACTTCAAAATTATTCTGTATTTTGCATATACCTGTAAAATACCAAACTTCTATCTAACAAATTTCTCCAAAGTTAAACAATGCTCAGTGGCACTTTGAATGATAATTAAAATGTTCTCTGAAAGACGAAACATGAAATTGTCTGCACAAACGTTAACCAGGTCACATGATGTGATATTTGCATATATGGAAATTAGTAATTAATTATGAGCTACAGACCTGCAGCACCGTAACACACACATTGCGTTTATCAGTATTGAGACAATATTTACCAAGTGTTACTTGTATGGTCTTTCAATATGTAATTGGAGACATTTGTACCTTACATAGTATTTCTGTATATTTTGTCATCTTTACATGTACCATTACTTTAATGTCTTCACTATCCGTCCACAGATCTATTATGATATAGAATACAAAAATTGTACGAAATCAGTATTTGAAGTTTTTATCTGACAAGAGATGAGTATTTTCATGATTGATGAATAAATTCATAATCTCATAATCAAAATACTTTCTTGTTATTTAATCTTTTGTACCACCCACTTCCCCAAATTTTAATTTTGTTTACACCTTTGGCCTATACCCTTTCTATGGTTTCCTGTTGTCAAGGGTACAAATGCAAGGGGTAGTCTCTTCTTATTTCTGGCCATTTCGCACAAAGTGACCATAAAGCTTCCACTAGTTTTGTTTTCAGATTTCATTGTTTGCAAAGCACAGTAGATACACATACTATTGTAACAGGCAGTGCCTTTATTCCATTATGTTTACATCACTGAAACTGTATGGAAAGAAAGTCACAGGCAGGTAGGCTACAAATAACAACAAAAGTGAACATTGGAAATGAATGGATGAGCAAAAATCAAGCTGTACTACTCTGCCTCACAAACCTGTAATCATAGGCAGCAGAAGCGAGACTGTACTGTGTGACCAGCAAAACTATATCTGTATAAATTTTATGTAAATATTGTTTACGAAACTGAGGTGAAACACCTTTGCATATCCACATATGCAAGATCTAGTAATATATGAGTTCGCTTACCCAACACTAACCTGTAAACACTAAGTGCCATACATTTGTATGTGTATTAAAATGCCTTATTTCGACGAATCACAAATTGACACAGTATTGCCAGTCGCTTGGCTTCTCTCGTCAGAGCAGTCTCTATCCGGCAAGGCGTTCACCCCAGGATCTACGCAACAGGCTATCACCTGGCTGTGGGTCCATAGCTGTGGTGTTTTCAGACGGGATTCCTGCGTTTTACATGCTGGTTTTGACTTTTGCGATGTGGTGGCGGGGTTAAAAATCGTAAAAGTCAAAACCAGCCCGTAAAAGGCAGGAATCCCGTCTGAAAACACCACAGCTAGCTATCACCAAGCCTGATAGTCTGTTGAAGCTCATTGCTTCAATTTTATTCTGTTTTTGATATTCATATGTCCTTAGACTTGGAGCAAGGCTGTATAGGATGTAATATCTAGTTGTGGAAGATGCGACTATGCAACGGTATGACGGGATTGTTTTTTCCTGGTGGCTAAAACGAAACAAACAAATGAGATAAAGAATAAATTAAAACCAACAAAAAGGGCACACTCTTCAAGTTACAAAGGCGTAACTTAACTTCACAAAAATAACAGAGAAAAGTCGACAGTGGTAATGAGAACCTTCACTCAGGTAGCTTAAAAATTAGTCATGAAGGAAACTGAGATGAATGTCTACCAACAATCACAGAAATGACGTATTATTATGAATGTTGCAGATAAATGATAACAAGATAACTGATACTTCTTTCAGGCGTTGCAGCAGAAATTAGAATAGCATGCATGCAACATGAATCTTAATATCATTTCATTTCATTACTTTTGTAAAATCAAAAAACTAGACTGAAGAAGAAGGACACGTAAAGTCACAATACAGCTGTATGCCTGATAAGTTTAACGCAACGACAAAAACATTGGCAATAAAAAAGGCAGCATTACCTCTTTCGGTCAATCACCGTGACATTTATTTTCTCTCAACAAGTTGATTTTTTCAGCTATTCAAATTTCATCCATATAAATGATCCCATATTCTTGGATTTCTGTATAAGTCAGTACATTGTAAGTTATTGAGGAAATCAAATTCTGTGATAATCGATGGAGAGTACGTAAATTTAAATTTCTTTCTAGTCATTATCAGTGATTCAGAAAACTTACAATGGAGGAAGATCAATTCTCAAAACTTTTCGACGGTGGCAGAAAGTTCGGAAAAATGGTCGAGCAAGATGATCCTAGAGGACACACTTGACCTCCGGGACTGGGCAGATAAACTTCAACTCTGACAGGGAGAAATGCGAACAAATTTCGCGAAACGCTTTCTCGCTGGCATAGACACCGTAGTTAGACATAACATTTAGGGAAATGGTATGGATTGTATGTCGTTAGAACAAACCCCAGAGACAGTCTTTCTGAACCAAGTCTTGTTGTTCACATCCGAATTTTATTTACATAAACCTGAGCAGACGGAACAGTTAAAACTTCTTAATTGTTCACATAATTCCCCAATTTTATCTGCATCGTTTCTACTTTATCTGGCCTAATGACTTATTGCAAAACGGCTTTGATATGCACGATGGTAGAAAAACTGATAGGATCTGTCCACAACATGATGTAGTTCCCGACAACTCAATAGCGTTGATCGCGATTTCGGGTTTGTTACTAAATATAGCTGCACGCGCGCGACTTTCGGACAAATATGCTGAAATTCGGACAAATTTTGTTGTTGTATGCGCGGAAGTAGTTGCATAGTGTAGTCTCAGTCATCAATTCATACAAATAAGTGTGCGCTAACTAGCCATTCTAACACTCGCAGGTTTTATTTTCGTCGTTTATGCGGAAAAAGCGGACAAATGTTTATTTATGCATATTAATGAGAGAGAGCAGTGACGTCATTTGCGATCAGCGCTATTCGGGAGCGATGAATGAACTGTAATAACCTTGAGATAGTTCGCGCCTCGAAAATGAAAGACGTCAACTTTTGCTCAAACTTTGCTCAGCAATTTTTCAACTTTTCTCTTTCAAAACCACGAATAAAATCGGGGGGGGGCATAGATACAAATCACTCGATATCTACCGATGTATGCAATTCAAAATGACCGTTTTCTCTGTGTTATCTCTAGGACGGGAAATAAAAATTTCAAATTTTCGCAAACTAAAGAAGTGAAAAGTCTATTTATTCCACAAGTTACAAACTGAGCCCTTTACAAGTGCTATAGGCCTAAAGAAAAATGTAAAATTTAGAAAGTCCGAATATCTGTACCCGGGGCGCTGCAAGACCATACCTGAGCTGTTACAAAATAGAAGGGTTCTCCTCTTTCCCTTAAACAATTTCTTCTCCTTACTTCAATTTCTTTCCCAATAGTTCAGCATGACGCGTCTAAGATATAATCTGATAACTTCTCTCTTTCAAAAACTATGTAACATAAAAGTTTTATGAAGCTTGTGCTAAGTCATTGTTGGCATGTATCTCTTTTCGATCAACCTTATCCACCCGACACTCCAAACTTTGAATTGCTGCATCTAAGTCGTTCTCTAGTTTATTCTTGGTATTTCACTTTTCTCGACTCCCCTTCTCCCCTGTTACATTTGTATTCCTTTATTCCGACCCACCGTATCTACTTTATATTGTAACTCACTAACATTGATTAATTAAGGTAGTACGCGCCTAGAAATTAAAAGACTTAAAATATCGCTCAAATTTTCCTCAAGGAATCTTTCAACCATTCACTTTCAAAATCAAGAATAAAAATCGGGGGTCAACGTGCAAATTTTGATACTAGAGAAATAAATTACTCGAGATTTACCGATATTCAAAATTTAATATTCCACCCCTGTGTTAACTCTATGGAGAATAATAACATATTGATTTTCAAAAACTAAGACGTTGAAAGTTTTTCTTTCTCAAAGAGCTCCCAAAAGTGATAGCTTAGAAAAGAATGGAAAAGGTGTGAGAGTCCAAATATCTGTTCCCGAGGGAATTGCCTCTCCAGAGGGCGCCGTCTATGACCTTTGGCTTTCCAGAGACGCGGTCATAGAAGGCGCCCCCTGGAGAGGCAAAAGGTGGAATACACGCCTCGGGAAGAGGTTTTCGGACTCTCGGGACTTTTACAATACTTTTTTAACTACCAATTGTTGAGACATTTTTTTGTAAAAATCGAAAACTTTAATTTTCTGAACAGAGCCTATTTGCTATTTTAGAGAGTAAGCAGAAATCATATTTACCCTTTTTATGGAAGAATATTACTGACTATGATATAAACAGGACAAAACAATGGGATATTTCAGTGTTATAAAAATCACACGATGCAATTACAACTTTCACTTATTTTGTCAGAAACACTTTGAAGAGAAGATAAATTGATATCCAGGTGATTTATACAATTACAACACAAGGATTCAGATACCATGATCAGCAACAATCGAATTTCTATAAATTATTACATACGTACTGTCGCGCTCGTAATTAGGGGAATACGAGTTGAGGTACCAGTTTATGGCAATGCTTTCAGTAACTGAAGCTGACACACGAGGTGTTGATTGTACCACAACATTATATCTTTATTTACAAGGTGGCAACGTGACTCTCCATGTCTCAAATTCTCATCGTTAGCGTACATTCTCTACAAAGCTATACACTTTTCTAAACTTACATAACTACAAAATTATCATCATTATACAATGGTCATCACATGGAAATTTCCGTCGGTCTTTGATTGTTTCTTCAGATTAAACAAGATTATACCGTTCTCGATTGTTCTCGTTGAAATCTTTACCTATAATTAATTAAAAGCATGGCCCTATTTCTTATCTCCTTCTCATCCGATCTTGAACCACCCTTTCCATGCGAGGGGCAAAAAATCTTTACAAGGGAGGGCGTTACAGTACCACAGTTTACTTCAACCGGAGTTCGCATACTACTGATATTTGTGTTGCAGTGCAATTACACTACTGAGCACAGGTAACCGGGTAGCAAAAAACAATTATGCCGATTACGTTAATGAGCGCAAGTGTGTGCTTTCGGTTGTCGGTCACGATAACAAAACCCCATGGTGAGAATCGAAGCGCGCCGTAACTCGGGGTATTTGTACTCGCACTTGCACTACTGTCCCCGCAAGAGAGGGGGGTAATAGCCGTAGAATCACCATACACCACAAGCCCGAGTGCAGACACCTTTGAGTGCGGCGCGCTTGCAGTGTCTCGCCATGAGGTTGTCACGCTTGTATCATAATTTATATTCAGTCACCATCGTCAGGAAAATTACAAGCAAATTATTTATAATTCTGATCTCTCGCTAACCATTTATAATTCTCTTAACATCTTCTCAATTTCATTTTTGTATAACTTGGCCGTGTTGGAAGACATCACCTCAGTATCATACTGTATGATAATAATGAGTTTATCGCTTAACAAAAATGTTAAAAGCCGAAATTCCAAGTAGTTCCAGTATTCCCTACAAAGAGGGATTCAAGTGTGAAGTTGCGAAATTCAGGAAATTTCCAAGATTCATATGCCATACTCGAGATGTAAAGATCAAGCGGGTTTCGTTTAAAGTTGTTGATGTCTTTTATCTTGTTCAATATTGTTTTGATGAACACGTTAAAAGACGCCTTTTTTATGCTTGATAAGCCTGGCGTCTTGTCATTTAATTGTTTCCTAATATCTTTCGCAATCTTGTTTGCAAGATTCCATACACCTTTACCTTCCAACTGATTTGTCGCAATATCAATGTTAAACCAAAAATCACATGCGTACATACCTAAATCTGGAATGTCTCTTTCAGTGAAATACCTTTTGAGAGAAGCGGCAAGGCCAACAGCAAGGGACTGACGATCGGTAACTTTTGCGTAATTCATCACTTTGATGTAAGCTAAACAATACACGGCGATCAAAGCAGAATTTAAGCTTCCGCCATGTTTGTGTGACGTGTTCTTTAGTCTCTGCATTAACTCTCTTGGTATCTCTATGTTCATGTATCTAGTTTCAACTGATGCGTTTTCAATGTCAAAAGGAGGTGATACCTCATCATTCACTTTTCTTTACCCTGGAAAACAAAATCAGCGTCTTCTCGGGACAGCAAAGATTGGATAGGCCTTGGAAATGGTGCACTTTCAAAAGGAATGGTTTTTGGGCACTGGCTTGTTTCCAACAACTTCATCGAGTTTTTGTAGAAGGAGTTGATTATATCGTATGAATCCCAAACCATCAACAAAAGCATGGTTCATCATCGTAATGATCCCGGTTTTTAAACCTTTGAACCATTATTTACATCTCGTATCCACTGCCCCTTCAGTAGAATACAGCGCCAAAGAGCATTTTTATTGCTCTTTAACGGGAATTTCCCTTCTTCGCACATGGCAACGTTGATTTCGTCGCTCGTTGCACTTGACGTCTTCACATCGACGAAACCACCATTTTCCATTTCTACGAAGTGACGGCCAGTTTCTTTGCCATCTTTGTCGTATGCAATGTCGATTTTTGATCTCAATGCTACATGCTCCTCCGTAAGGCGATTCATAGCTTCTCGTAGCATGTCCTCTGTAATTTCTACTGTCGATTTTATGGGTAAGCCCGCCATTGAATTTAAGTAACCAAGCTCCGTTGCCCTGTCATACGTTAATTCCGCGTAATTCAATTTTCGAATATATTTCGATAGATCACTACTGGTGGACATACAGAAATTTCTTACTTCCGGCCGTCTGAATGACTTTGAAAGCACAGACTGCATAATACTCCACCTTCCTCCAATAAGTGGCACTTTTTGACCTCCTACCCGACAGCTGAATTCTTTTATTTTTAATAAGTTGCGCATCGAGGTTATAATCGACCTGTCGAAGAGAATATAAGTATATTGCAGCAATGAAATAGAATATCAAGAGTCATGTCAATGAAATGTCTATACGGGTTAAAGGTATACTGTCACCTGTTCCAATTTTGCCATAGTTACCATGGAAAGAGAAAATCTAACCAATCACAGATTTTAAGCGGGTGGCCGCCCTTTAAAAACGGCGCCCTCACATGATCATTTTTAATACCAAGGAACGCCCCTTTGACCATATATGGGCATATTTAGATCACAGGTGACTGTATACCTTTAATATGTACACGGTCATATTTTGCGTTTCTGGGATTGTGATCTGATTTGAATTGTACGAATTCTAACTGTAATTATATATAATTGTGAAATGTCAAATCGAACTACATGACAATCTGTAACCCCTAAATGTTCACTTGATACTACAGTATCGCATACTTGTACGCTACTCTCATACAACCATATAAGAGAATTTCCAAGCTTACACAATCACAAATAAAATGGAATGTTTGAGGTGTCAGAACCTCAATGGTTCTAAAAGACTGAATACTTTTGGTGTTTTTCATGATGTATAAGACGATGAACAGCTCAAAGAATATTGGATGGGTGAGTTGATCCTGACACAAGGAGCAGATGGGAATATGCATGTCAAAGTGCAACTGAGTATATGTGGCGAAGCCATGTTTACAAAGCTTTAGGGGAAGTTCACCAAGGCTATATGTACTTGCTTTGGGTTGCTTATTGCGTAAAAGCCATTTTCGTCGTTCATAACAAGATTTTTTTTATAAAAATGGACAATAATAGTGGGGAAGTTGCAGTTTAGGACTTTATCAACTTAATGTATTTCCAATCATGGGAAAAAGCGCCAAGCTTGGCGCTTTCATCACGTGATATGGCAGGTGCCATCTTCTGATGGGTTTGGCACTCACGTTTACGTCAGACTGTGCGCTTATCATAAACAATAGTTATGCAAATACACACAGCCTGATGTGAACGTAAATGACTATGGCAATGCCATACCCATCAAAAACTTAGAGGAAAATATTTTATAACTCAAAGAGCTTCAAAATGAGCTCCGGTGAGTGGCAAATTGCAAAAGTATTGTAATACGTTGAAAGGCCTCAATTTGTCACTGTGTCGCGTTATACCTTAACGATTAATCTTTACAACGTGTTGGGCGGCGTTCAGTAAAATTGCAACAACTTGGCTCTGTTAGAACATTGGTTTTGACTCTGATGATCAACCTGGTAAAAATCTGTGTTTATAATAGCGGCGTTTGACGCAAAACAATGACAATGATAAAGTGTTTACTGTGTGGAGCATCCACTATAATGCTAGAACTGGGGTTGAGAATTATGGGTTCAACTTGACAGAACACCGTGCTATCCTCGACAAGCACATCGAGCGTGGTTGTAACCCTATAGAAAAATGGAGGTGGAGGTGGCACCCGGGTGGATCACGTTTTTTCACGAAAAAATCCCTAAACATTCGTAGATTTTTAATCCGAAAAACACCATTAGCATCGGTGGAAAACAACGCAAAAGTCAAAGCTTTAAGAAAACCTTCGTATGCGACAGAATAAATTCCCAAAACTTGTCAAGCAAATCCCTAACAATCGGTAACAATTTTGGAATATACGTCCCCTTTGGTAGATGTTTTCGACTTGGGCGGCTCACCCCTGTATGCCACTACCAGGACTGAGTACCTCTCCCGGGACATCGAGCTGTATACTGTACTTACCTTTGTTGTAGCATCGAGGTAGCACATGAGACATACAATTTTGCGGAACGGTGATAGCAGAGAAGATGATTGAAATACATGGCTTCAGCGATTACTGTGTTGATGTAATCGATCTTTTCGCAATTGACAACAATTATTAATCAGGGTCTTCAGGGCCGTCTCAGATTGACTAATACATTCACACACGCAAAGTCGTATGCCTTCTTCTTCTAAATCGGACACAGTGTGTGAAATGGTCTATGTCGTTCCCTTTACATGCAATGAGCATTGAATCCGAACTGAATTTTCTGTATTGTTTCATCAGCCCTATGAATAATGAGTTTGTTGTCAATGCTTATCTTCTTTCCATTCTCCTAAATATCCATCGGTGATATAACACATGTTGTCATGAAAATGAGAGTTATTGTTTTCTTACTGCCGCGACTATGCGCTTCATAATCTGCTCTGCAATTTTAAATATAAAAGAGGTCATATTTGAATATCAATTCATCGATATCCTCGTCAATGTCACCGTCTTCCTTACATTTCCGCTTTAAAGTACGGCACGTGTATAGGTTGTGGTAAAATTTCTTTGTTCTCCAGAATTCGCTTCTTATGTAACGTTACATAAGAAGCGAATTCTTTCTGAATTTTCAAAGAACAGGTTCTCTGTTTTTTTATTCATAACTCTAAACTTTAGAATTTTGCGATCCCTTCACACACACACAAAAACTTTCACTAACTTTCCTTCGAAATCAAGTTTAAAAATCGCGCTCGTACCACAAACTTTGGAATATTGAAACAAATTACCCAAAATAAATATTTTATATTCGAGATGGCTGCCATCTTTTGCCAACTCTAAGGGAAAATAAAATTTCCGATTTAAACCATAGTAGTAAACCACAGATAAGTATGAGGGTGGGGTCAAAGTAATCTTGTATATTATGATTAAACTTTAGAATTTTCGGTAAATCATAAATACCTATTAGAGGCTGGCGTTCAAAGCGTCTCGTATATTATGATAAAACATAGAATTTTCTGTCATATACAAAAATTACATGGGTATTATAAATGGGTAACATTATTTGATAAATTCAAAAGTGTTCAAGATATTAAACTTGTGAAACACGATTTCAGAATAATGAGAATGAGCTGAAATATGAAAATGAGCTAAAGTTAGGTTATAAGCCTGTTGCCCCAGATTTCTGCACACTAAGATAAATGAGTTACATAAAAAATACTTTCGACGCACCAATTTTAGTAGTGCGCTTTGCTACGAAGGTAGTTATTTCACACAAAGGTTAAATCTGCAGGAAAATGCGAGTCTGAGGTGAACTAAAAGGCCAGATATACGCGGTTGTTACTGACATTTTCAGTCATAAACCGTTATTTAACCGCGTAACATAACTGGCACGTACATGTCGATATGCCGCGCCAACGGCACTTTCTCGGGATTTGTATGAGTTGTAGCCGACACATAACACTAGAGTGTGTCACATATGTCGTCGCATATCATACCACGCACTCATACCTAAAGCTCAGTCCCTCTGTAGATAGAGGGACTGTGCCTGCAGTGGGGAACTTTCATCGCATTCTCCAATGAGTTACCCGGCAAAATTAGACATCGAAGCATGGTCAAACCAGGTACTTCACCAGAAAACAGAAAAGCTTGACATAAAACGAACCTTCAGAAATGTCAAGAGTCTTCAATTGAGACATCTGTTTGAAACTTTCATTTTCATGACACAGGGTGTTATATAAACTATGAATATTTAGATGAAAAGAAAGAAGAGAAGTGCAGACAATGGACTTATAGATACCATTGATTGACCCTCATTATTCATAGGGCTGATGAAACAATACTGCGTCATTCACATTTTGCGTACTTCACACTTCCTGCCTCCGAATAAAGCAAATGCCCCTGGAAAAGACATAAAAATTACCTAAGCTGCAAATAACAGAAGATCGATACAACGAAAGCAAAGTTTTGAGAAAAGTTTTTTAAATGTAGTATATATACGATTATCTTTGATTTACTCCCTAGTGAAGTTTTCACACGGTCATGAAATGGAATTAAAGTCTGTCAAGAGGAATTTACTGATGCGAATATGACAATTCGACTGTTAAGTTTAAGCATACTTTTGGCTCGACATCTAATATTTGGTTGCCTTCTCTCTAAATTACCTTCGAGATGCAGGTATTTCTGTTCCTTTAGGAAAGTTTTACTTACGGGTCTTTCCAGACAAGGCAATGAAAAACTAAGTAATTAACGTCCAGCTTGTCAACAAGGCCGTTGCAGACTACAAAAGTACTACCAAAGCGCTGTCAAACCGCCCGAAACAAATCTTGTCAAAGCTAATACCAAAGCTGATCAGACTGATAGACGAAACATTGTTACATTAATGCAAATTGTGAGAATTACGGCTGAACTTTTCTGCTGTGCTAAAATATGAAGCAAAAGAAGGTGTGTTATTATGACAAACCGCATTTCAAAGTGTTAACTGTACTGACGTATACAAGGTGTTCTTACCTGTCACTGTTGCTAAGTCCTTTCCGTCAGTGAGTCACAACCTTGTTTACTAACATTGAAAATCGTATATATATATAACTTTTGAGGCTGATTTGTCACTATTTTACACTACGACGCCGCGCGTAAGACAAGAATTGTCACCATGGCTGCTTATATTACCAATAGACATTTTAAACCTAGATTTATTTGTCATTTTATTACTTACCTGCAAGTAAATGGAAATTCCTCTCACTATTACAGTCAGAAAGTCCAAACACTTTAGAAAACCTAGGAATGTATGTCTTTTATTCTTTCAAAAGACGCCAGAATCTTCTAAATGAAAATAGTTAATGTTTTTGATAACAAAAATGTATTTGCTTTATTTAAGATGTCATCTCAAGTGACTACATGTTTTTTCTGTAAACTATGGAGACACACTGTAAATGAAGGCCAGTGGCCTGGAGTACTGAATAAAATATCATAAATGAATGAATATACATTTTAGCTTTTAAATTTTGACACGATAAGGAAATGAAGGGTATTTAATTTTATAGACGTAAAAACAGCAGCCGTGAGTCAAAATGTCCTTTGACGGACCTTACATCTATTTTAATATGACAATATAACTATTCAGAGAGTCGTGTTTGTCATTGAACATATTTGTTGATTGGGTGACTTCCATAACAATGTGTGGAATAGAGTCTGCAGCAGCAATGATCCAACTGAAGGAATGTCCTTGGTAGTGTATAAAATGTTAGTGTCAAACATATCCGTGCTAGAAGTAATATGACATATCAAATCAATTCCAGCAATTGTTTTCATTCAAGGCAAGTAAATCACCAGGTCCAAGAAAGAATACAAAAATACCAAAACAGAAAATGACCCCACTGACAAAATTAATAATGCAATCTCGAACCACTAGTTAAGGTTCCGAGACAAGAAACTGACCATTCAAGCTAAATGAATTATATAGTTTCGGAAAGCCTAGATATAGGGAACATTTTTGGTTACCATAGTGTCACAATTGTTTACATAACTATCATGTGACAGGTTATTTGTATAACGTTCAAAATCAGTTTTCCCTATGTTTTATTTCAATGCTTGAGATATGTGGCTGAAATTTGTGTGAGTGCAAGCTGTATACTAAGGATCTTCAAAAGTGTGTCTCAGAATGTTTTTAAACCTTCTTAAACAATTTTTATGGCAGAAAAACTTCCACAGCGGTGAATTTTACCCTAGTTAATTTCTTTAAAATTGTGCTCTAAAAATCTAAGCAAGACATAAAAAATCTGACACACACTTTGGAAGAGCGTTGTGACAGCTTGCATTCAAGCAATTTTGAGTAAGATATTTTGAAGTATTGAGACAAAACAGAGGGAAAACTGAGTTTTGAAAAGTGACGCAAATTACCTGTCACGTGATAGGTATGTAATAGACATCAAATATATCGAGAATGATAAAGGCAATGGGGTCATCTTGAACCACGAAATAGTGGTGGTACCAGGTGTCCGGAATGGGTAAGCGTACCCTGCCAGCTAGCTGCACCCGTCAAGATTGACCCAAAGCGACAAATCCATTGAATTCACCAAATTACTTTTGTAAGTCAAAATTTGGTATGCTGTCATTCATCATTCGAGAAACAGACAGGTCATATTTTGATACAACATCTCCGTATCTACCATAGAACTTCTAAAATGAGTTTCACTAATCTACTTTCTGAGAATCATTGCCTCACTAACTTTTGAGCTAATAGGCTGTGTCTAACTCGAAAGTCTTCATATGAATTGCATGCTCTACTGTATCTAAGGAGTTGTGAAATATACACACCATAAGCTGGAGATGATGGTATATTGCTTGACAAAAAGGGAAAGTTTATGATTTCAAAATTGAAATCGTCTCTTTTGTCATACAGCTTAGTATATAGTGTATTTTGTCTAATTTCAAAAAAATACGTCTAGGTATGATGCCGAGTCCACACTTTCAGTTGTTTCTTTTATTTCTAAATCATCTGGGTAGATGTGGTGTAGATAATTGGATATACCAGGATTGTTTAAACTGATGAGATCATCAATATATCTGTGGGTGTTGTTAAATCGCTTGGCAATCCTTTTACACCAAGATTTCTGAAGTGATTGCATGAACTCTGCTTCATACGAATACAAAAATAAGTCTGCAAGAAGTGGGGCGACATCTACATATATATTCCACCCGATGCTCTTTGATCATAGTTTCAGCTACTTTTATTTTCCAAAGTAAACCTATTACTCTCACTGCAGCTCCGAAGAAAGGAAGCTTAATACTTTCAAGTGTGACATCTTTAAAATACAATTTTAAACATTGCATTTTTTAGATAAACATGTCTCATTCAGAGTATAAATTATATGCATTTATATATGCTGTTATATGTATATTGTTAGTGTTTTATCTTCTGTTTTGCTACCTCATGTTTTATCTGTTATTTACTTCGCACTGTCATGTCATATCGTTTTGTGTTATGTTTTGTTTTTCTATAATGTTGTCGCATTATGAAATACGTGTAAATCGTTTTAGTCCGTGTGTTTATGGAAACTGAATGCCTAAATATTAACAAAACCAATAATGCAGTAGTATTAACACATGCCAATTATCTTATGCATGTGTATTCAGCTGGTACAGGTGGTCAGGTTGCATACGAAGGATGGTGCTAAGAGTATTCCACTTCCAAGGGTACATATTTCAACTCTCGAATAGCGTGTTTGGCGGCTTTGGGAGATGTTCCAATGATAGAGAAAAACGCCGATCAGGTGTTTCTGGCTGGTATTCGTGATCCAAGTTACATCTACTAGGTCGGTCTATACGACAGCCTTGAAACTGGCGTTTACGAATTGGTCGATGAAAGATTACTGTCAAACACTGGATATGCGAGCTGGGCACCTGGGCAACCTGGGCCAGAGAGTTGTGTAGTAATAGACAACAGTGTCAGTTTCAACTCGATGAAACAAAATTGCGTTACTGAACTTCATGCACTGATTTGCAGGGTTCCAGATAGGTATAGATAATACAAGACGTTTTCGAACACGTCCGCCTTTCCTGAAATGCAGTCTTGGACATAAAAAGATCTTGAAAAGTATCAAAATGCAGATACAGCATGTTTATTTTGCGATTTCATTTATCGTTAATCTTTTAATACAATAATTGCATGAATCTTACTGTATTGTATTGTAATCACAACCAGTCTGCCTTCCTGTGGGACAATTAGTAAAACGCAACTGCATTGCAAACTGTTGCCAGCTTCGGCTATTTTCAATAGTCAAAATTGAAACTTTGTTGGATGTAACAAAATTAAAAGGTTATCTCAGATCCACACGTTAAAAGGAAAACCGATTTCTATTATCAACACAGGGCAACCTACGACGCCAGGGGCTGTAGTACCAACTACTGCTGCCATCACAACAAATTTACCATCTACTGATTTGACCACAACGGGACCAATATAGACCACCGTTACTACGACAGATCCAACAATGACATCTTTCTCCACTAATGAGTCATCAACGACCACTATAATCACTGTTGAGCAACCAACAACCTTTATATATTCCACCAACCACCGTTGTCACTTGTGCAGAGGCGCCAACTACCACTGTTGCTACCGCCGAAACACCAAATACATGCAGTACCCAAACGAAGCCATCGGATTTTGATGTCGCCACTCCGTCAGCAATCAACACGTACAATAATTGTAAAAGCAGGAACAACAACCAAAACGTCCGTAGGAGTACTTCTCAGGCACGATACACTGTCAAGAGATAATAAACCGGGAACAAATGAAATCATTCGTAGCTTGCCATCGTATATGTTTTCATCCTTGCTGATCGCAGTAGGAGCGGCTGCTGTATCATTGCTGCTATGAGACGAAAACGAAATAAGGAGAAAAAGGAAAATGAAAAGGAGGAGCAACTGGAAAGAGAAATAACAAAGCTTCGTCGAGAATCAGAGTCTTCATTGTGATCGACATTCATTGTATTAGATAACAAATCGGATGTATTCATTGTATTAGATAACGAATCGGAAGTATTCATTGTATTAGATAACGAATCGGATGTATTCATTCAAAACTGAGGTTAAATTTTTACGGCTCAATAATTACGAGAAGGGTCAAAGCACAGTCCCTGCACATTGTGGACGGACTGTGGTTAAAGAAATCGTTACCGGTTTCTTTCATACTTCGCCTGTGTGTCCGTTATTCCTCTACCAAAGAAATACTTTTGGTTCCGAGCCTTACATTGATTAACTCACTTCCTTATCTCTCTCTCTCTCTCTCTCTCTCTCTCTCTCTCTCTCTCTCTCTCTCTCTTCTGTTTGTTTGTTTGTCTGTCTGTCTGTCTGTCTGTCTGTCTGTCTGTCTATGTATATCTAACTATTTGTTTATCTGTCTGTCTCCCTGTGTATCCATCTAGCTAGCTATCAATAGATGTATATATTTTCTATTTATTTATTCATTTTCGGGAGGGGGTCCAGTGGCTCAATCGACATATTACCAATATACCCGGGGGGGGGGGGTAACTCCATGGCTAATAGTACGGGGGGGCTCCGCACGAACATGGAAACCCAAACTGTTGTGATACCAGTTTTGAGCAAAAAAACCTACCCTTTCTGATACCTAGTTGTCGAAACGCAGCTATCTCTTGGCGGGGTAGCGTGGGGTTGACCTTTGACCCGCATAGCACTCGCGCTACTCCGCCAACATACAATACCATACGTATACAGATACGACTCACTCGCCTTGCGTACCAGGGGTACCAACAGTCAAACCGACAGATCGGAAATATTGATGGTAGATCTGGGATGTAGATACATGGGTTTCCAGTGTTGACAGCATGATTTTTTAACAAATGTCAGTTTGTGTTTAAAACCGGACCCTTTCTCATACCAACACCTCGTGAAAAGTATACCCTTTCTGATACCAAACAGTGCAAAAAAGACCCCTTTCGCGCGGACCCTCCCCGTATAGCCATCTGTGGGAGTTACCCCCCCGGGCCAATATATCTACAGATATTAATAAAAATAGGTGATAGGCCCCATGCAATCTTTATATGAAAGACAAGAAGGTACCAGCACATCATGACCAAAGATACAAAAGAGCATAAACAGATAACGAAACTAACTGAAAAGATGTGTCGTCCTTCGAACGATGGAACATCGTGACAGGAATACAAAGTTCAAACTTGGCCTGCTTAAATGCAGATCTTTACCGTAAAATTAGGAACAGACGACTGGTTCTTTTCACCACTAAACATTTGGAGCGCAACGTCGATTACAGTGTAATTATTAGAGTTCCGACACACATAGAACCAATAAATATCAAAACAAGTTTAGGAATTATGGACATTTGAATCACGGTGACGTCACTATTTCATGAACGCTGGCACCTGAATAATGTTTTGTATTCCTGTAACGCGTTCATGAGGTGAGATACTGCACAATAATGCAAATATAACATATTATACAAAGCAAAATGTTATAAAATGACTCAACGTAAAAGCAATGTGTACATTGCATATATCGAAACGCTTAATTAAAAATATCTGTGATTCTTAGTCCATTTGAGTGTAGCTTTATCCTAATTACTGCTAATCCATTTCCCCTATTTTATAATCAATGATCTATAAGTCGATGAATGTTATTTTCATGTTCACGTGTGTGTATCGACTACCGCTGTACAAGCATGCCAATTACACATATTGAAAGTTTGCGTACGATATGAAATGATACAAATCGATTTAATGAAACTTGTATCGCAAAAAGATATATGGTTAAAATATTAGGTGTATTTCAACAACAAATGAAAAATATATCCATTACAGTGTCCCTTTATCAATGCCATGATCTCTGATAGTGACCACTGCACTATGACATATTAAATTTGATGGTTCCCGCCTGAGCATGCGGTCAAATTTTGATCAGTTTTGAGTCGAGATGTTTGCCAACCTCTGCTCGATAAAATGCTCGATCGCAACATTTTACGGCAATACCTGTTTTTTTCAACAGCTTTGAATGAAATGTTAATATGCTTTCCAGAAGATCTGAAATTTCACCGTGCAGAGCTGTTTAAATTCATGTATTGTTACCATGTGTGAATGTATAATTTATGACAATAAAGTTACTGAATGTTATTTGCACTCTCTTAACATGTGGTCTAAATAGGTTTCGTAAACTTATCAAAACGATGGATGCTAAAGAGAAGTTTTTCATCAGTTGAAGGGACTAAGAACTTGATTAGTGAATATGACTGAAATATTCTTACTATAAAAAGGAGGTACAAAACCCCAGTAAGCGCCACCAAAAGGAACATAGTAACTTCTCTAGAAATCTGAAAATATGCATATGTTAATTTACTTTGTAGTATTTCAATGTCTGATGTGTTAGAAATGTTTCAGGAGCTTTGGCAATGTACCTAAAGGAACCTTCTTGGAAAATGTGTCAGGTACCAAATCTTTTTTATACACGCAGCAAGCTTTTAAAATTGCCCCATGCAAGTTACCCAATGAAGTGCTATATATAAGTTATCAATCTGGTGTTAGTTCAAAACCAATATTGGTACGACGTATTACGAATTTATTGCATTTTAATATGATGTGCAACTTACATGATAAGTGGGAAAGACAGGAAATAGAAGATGTTAATTCTTTTAAGAAAGCCGTTGTTCAGAAGTTTAAACAAGTATTTATTTGATGAATGGTATACTAAACCTTGTTCACTAGATATGATGTCATGGCGTAGACGATTTAAGTTTTCCATTGAGCCAGAAGAAATATATATTTTCTGTAAAAATCACAAATAACGCGCGCCTGCATGCTTATAAAAGCTCGTTATTCTTCCAAAAACTTGTGGGTTGAGTTACATCGAAAATGTGGAACTGATAGAGACCAAAGGTCCTGTTTGTTATGTGATCGTAACAAAATTGCAGACAATGTCAATACCACAAGAGAAAATTAATGTATTCCTGAAAATTATAATAATCCACCTTCTGAAAGCAAATTTATTCAACTGATGGTCGCCTATGATGAAGCTACTATTCAACGTTTTTTATTTTATGTATTTCTTTCGGTGTGATTGAGAGAGGAGCTGAACGACATGTAAATGGAAAGTAAACTGCTCACTTTCCTGTCATTTATTTTGCTGTAATCAATCTGTACATTACGATATCATTGCATTACTAAATGAAGACGACAACGACCCGCCAGCGGTGGTGGTTCTCAACAAAGTCTCCTTGTTCCTATTGGAATTGCGTTACGTTAAAGGTATACAGTCACCTGTAAATATGCCCATGTATGGTCAAAGGGGTGTTCCTTGGTATTCAAAATGCACCTGTGGGACGCTGTTTTTAAAAAGTGGCCACCCGCTTAAAATCTGTGATTGGTAAGATTTTCTTTTTCAATGGTAACTGTGGTTAAATTTGAACAGGTAACACTATACGTATACCTTTAACCTCTGCCGGGACAATTGCGACGTCTTATTTGTTACGTGTATCGTCTAATACTCAGTCTGTCACAATGGCTTCATTGCAAAACAACAATAAAGAGTGTTTTAGAATCATTCATATGTTTATAGGTGCAAGATGGCACAAAACTGAGTGTTTCTCTCTGCAACACGATTTCAGGCATTATGCTGTTAATGAACAAAATGTTCTGCTGAAGATACTTTAATATCATTCTTAGCATGCATTATGAAAATTTAATAATTTGCTTTGGTTTTCTGTTTCTCAGTCCTCTTCTGGTTTCTTTGTTCGTATTTCTCTTTTTCTCGACTTCCCTGCCTATTAATTACGTTTGTGTGCTTTTTTGCAGGCTTACAATACCTAGGTTGTTTATAATCAAAACCACATTGATCAATGAATGCGCGATACACCTGCATGTTCTATTTGAGATATTTTTTTTTTGGTTTTCTATCTATCGATGGTTCAATTGAATGGCGTTTCCGTGTGGTATCCTATCAATGCGGAGATTATGCACACATGGTAATTTGTTCGTTTTTCCACAAAGAAATCGAATTCTTCATAATTACCTGGCGTTCCGCTACTCCATCTTTAAGTGTTTTCTCTAGTTTATTGATTTCTTTTAGATATCCCTCTTGTTCAACGGTCAAGGGTGCTGCGAAACCTTATTTTGCGAAGGGTGCTCACTACGGATCGTTTGTCTTTACTGTAAAATGCGCCTGAATCTCATTTTTTCCAATATTTCGCTGGAATGTTACTTGTTGGAGCTCATTTCAAAGCTTGTGCAGTAAAATTTAGTTTTCACCATCCTGTAAAAGGTAAATGGAAAACGTAATTTTACTTATTACATACTTTAAATGGGTAAGTGGCCATTTTAAATTTTAAATATCAAATATTGGTAAATTTGGGTAATTCGTTCTGCAACCCTTGAACTGTCACCCATTGATTATGAAAAGGAATAATTCAAATTTTCTGAAGAAAAATTTTCAGTTTTGTGTTTCGAGGCACGTGATGTCATAATATCAAATTAAGTTATCAGTATCGGTCTTACATTATGTTTTAAGAGCGAATTTTGTCCATCTTAAAAATCTTAGTCAAGATCAGTGAGACATTGTCTCCTTGCAATTTGTCTTTCACTTCTGTTCATCAATATATTTTTGCGTGTATGATACTCTTCGGACAGTAAGTATCGTCCAATAATGGTTTTAATTTGCAGAAGGCTATGAAGGAATAAAATCGCGTTGTACGAACTAACCATCGTAACAAGCCTAGCTCTCTGTTAAAATATATCCATAATTAGCTTCGGTTTGAGTTGTATGTTATGTAGGTTCGCTCTTTGAACAAGAAGTTACGTACAGTGTTGTCGTTGATCTTTGTGTAACTGCCAGTATTATTTTCTTCCACACAGTATTGTTTGGTAGATTTTATCCAGTTTTGCCCGGCTGCATTGAATTCGCGTGTATATATGTGACTGGGTGTCGTGCGTTGTGAGTTCCAACCCGACTGAAAGCACCGTATTTCATATGCTAATGGAGAATAGGATGTGATCACAGAGAACTCTAATGTGACTTCTTCAAGTAAGACAGACCATCCTGAACCACTGATAAGCGGTGGTACCATGCAGATGTCTCAAATGAGTAAGCATAGTCTGCTGGTATGCCACAACAATCGGAATTCTAGAAGTCCAAAATTATCAAATTTGGAGTGATACGGGTAGCTGGGAAATACGTTTATTATGTCACAGTTAGGTACGCTATCACTCATCGGTTGAGTGACGGCAATCTCACATTTGGCCACAGGATCTCAAAATCTACCGTTGGGTTTTTTGAAAGACCTCATCTGTCTTCTTGTCGGGTATCGCCGAATGGCGCGTATAATACGTAATGTTCGGCCATAATTCAGAGCCACAGGATCTGCCAGCCATAATCCCTGTCTCACTGCTTTTGATGCCAATGAAGTGTGCTTTACTCAGAAATCATCGTACGAATAAAAATCCCTAGGGATACAGTATCTCAGAACCTGAAAGACAATTATAAATGACTTTATTCTGTACGTTATCAAGGAGAAAGTTTATTTTTGGTCAGAAAACATGGAAAATGCATGATAAGTTATCCACTTGTTAATGAAGTAGAGTGAATGTGTGTTATTGATTCCTAACAATGAAAACTATTATTATGCTTTATAAGGCAAAAAATTGTGCTTTTCCGATAACATGGTTTTCAAAAATAGGGAAGGTAGGTCGGCAGGGATTTTTTTCCCAAAATATTTTTATCTTGTAGTACGCATGTTTCAGGGGTTCAGGGCGATCAACACACAACAAGTTACCAGAAAAACGTACTATACATGTAAAATGAATAATAACATAAAAGACATCCTCGTTCAAGAAAAAATCAAATGCCAGGTAATGAATGTGTGATTTTATGGGTTTTTTCTTTCTTTTTTTATTTCCATTTTACGTATAGCTTTAAACTGTTTAGGGTCGGCGGGCAAAAATAGGGTAGATTGGGTTATCGGCAAAGCACAATTTTTTTTCTCGGCCAAATAACTTACATTATCCATTAGATGTATTTCGATCAAAGTGTTACATCTATGGTACATTTTCCTAATGTTAACGAAGCAGAGTTTTTGAAACTATATTTAGTTTGAGAAATATACATTATAACAATAATTCTGACAAAGAAAAGCTTTACCAAGCCAAAGCATTGTATTGCATTCTATTATTGTCCCACTACATATTGTAGATACTAAATTTATCTATAAACTTGTTATATTTTACCTTGAATGGAAATTATTATTTCACCAGTTTTGATGTTATGTTATTAAAGAACATTCACCCCGTCATTATAATGATCCATATACTGACACTTTTGATATTGTTTTACCTCTACAATTGTCGATGATAGAGTACGGAAAGTTACCCAACCCTACGCCAAACAATGGTGTCAGTTTTCAAAGTCTGGCGATCAGCTGTGTTCGTTGTCTCTGTCCATCTTTAGCACGGTATCTATGAACAATTGCAAAGTAAATATACTGGGAGAAATCGGACGTGTCCTTTGTTTCACTGCTGTCGACTTTGTCACCTTTCCGAAGTGTTGCTGAAGTCGTTTATGTCAGAGGTCACTCGTTGTATGCCCTCTCTACACGCGTGGTTCACTTTGTCTGCGGAGAGAATACTCATCTAGCGCTATGCTCCTCAATGAGATGTCACAGCGTAATGACAAGCTAGCAAGAAAGATACCAACCACAGACTGTAGGAGTTCGTTTCTACGTACTAACACAGAGTAACATATAGACAGAGTCGCAACACTTGCATGTCTTTGTTCCATGGTCGTCTCGGTAGACTATTGGCTTTTCATATTAAAATGAGCTCCAAAGGTGTTAAACTTTTTGGAGGCTTTGTTTGTGGTTGATAATTACACGAGATTATGCGAAAATACGACGAGATGGCATCGTACTGCCAGTCGCGTAGCAACCATAGTTACTTCGTGAGCTCTCAGGCCAGAAACACTTTTTCACGCCAATCAAAACATAACACGCCAGCAGTTTCATAAACATGTCCTTCCTTGACGCACGTGTAAAAGAGGGTATGACTGACCGTAAACCATTGAGTAAAACCAGTCAGTATCGATAAAAGACTTTCAAATTTGGTTCAAACACACTCATTATATATTCATAAAAATATGAGAGGAATTTTTAAAACGGTAAAACTCATTTTCCTGAAGCTCAAAACACTCCCGTTTTCGCCAGCACGTCAATTCTGCTCAGCACCACACGACAACAACAACACAAACTTTGCCGAACATACTTTCGCTTAACAATTGGCGAAAATCCGAAAATTACCGAAGGATTCATGGTCGGCACTCTTCGGAAAAGAGAGGCGAGAGCAACCTGAGGCGAGGCGAACATGGATGGGTTACGTAACCGCTTCACCCTTAAACAATACCTGTTGCCACTCTATCTATCTTTCTCTATGGTACTAAGTAGTGCATGAACATAACAAATTTACTATTTGCGCAATTTTGCATAACAGAACGCTTTCAAATGAATAATAAGGCTCTTCTCAAAAACCGCCTCTTTTTCATATATCAAATAAAAACACGATAGTTAAATTTAAAAAATGAATAATTTCTTAATTAATGCTCTAAATGTGTATATGATAAGTGCCTATGTAAAACGTCCCTTTATGATGATCACGTGCTCAGCGTGTAAGAAAAAAGTTGACAGTTGAATTTAGAGAGTGGGGAAATTTAGCTAAATAAACCAAGCGATCCGAGCGCTACAGTATCCCCTACATGTGAATTGAAGTGTTTTGTGAAGTAGAGGTTCAAGAACGACGGCTAGGTAGACTAGGGTCAGGTCAGACAAGTTTACACCAATGCAAAAATTGCAATGCCGGAAAAACGGTGGATAAAAACAGTAGGTGTAGAGGATAAAAAAACAGTCACTGACGAAGGGTCGTACCGGTATCTGAAACGTCTGTTTTTAAGCCTCTACACCTAGCGTTTTTATCTGCCGTTTTTCCTGTATTGTAATTTTATCTACTTTAAATTCACACCAGTGCGGTTTTAGACCTTTTTTTTACCTTTATGAAGCTTTAAGATTTTGAATTTTATTTCACCAGGCGGTTGCAAGTCTAAATATCTGAACATATTCTACCGAGTCATGTTCAAAGTGTTATAGTACAGGCGCACGTTCCCTTGGTAGTCTGCTAGATCGATCTATTTTCTGCTCGATCTATCGATCCCATACTCGATTTGCCCGCCACTGAAACGAGTATTTAGGTTTCAGTGGCGGGCAGATCGAGTTATAGCTAGCACGTTATTTCCGCTCGATGCAAACACTTAAATTGTCAAAATAGCCTTAAAATAGCGTTTTTCATGCAGAATTACAATCTGTTACGTAGCAGGGGCAATCAACCAGCCAATTTTGACACACGTAAAAACATGGGATTTGTTAGTGTACATAGGCTATAATATCGTATGAACAAATTGAAATTTCAAGAAGTAAGTAAAAACTGTTCGTAATCGCTACCCTCTATATACGACCTGGTAAAATTTCCCATCTAGAAAATATCTCCTCTTGGCCCCTTCTTCCCACTAAAAACTGTCACCACTACCTCTGCCGATTGCACAAGTTCAATTTGTCATCCTTTACCACATGCTTTACCCGAAAACAACCGAATGGTACTGCCAGTCAGCCAATTGGGCCTTCTCAAGTCGCCCCTCAGCCTCCCGTCATATTATGCTTTTCACCAGGCCTGCAACAGAAACTTTACATGGTTAACTCAAGTTGAATGCCTCATGATCGGCTTCTGTTGTAAGTAAACCCCAAATCAGGTCTGTTTCAGACCCTCTCCCTCGATGGATTTCAAAAAGTGGCACCTCAACCCCCCCCCCTTCCCATATCCCCCAGATCCACTCCGCTCGTAATCAGAGAAGGCTCCCTCAACGACAGGCGATACACCGATACTTGCTGCTGCTGACCACCCGATTATCAATCTGTGCAATGCCGTTGAGGGAGTAGTCCGACATCCAATAATAGTAGGTGTCATCGCATCTCACCTAATATATACTTCATCGTGTCTGAACATCCACTCATCTAATTTTTGGATTTTAATCATTTAACTTTTGATGAGTCGTTAATCGTTAGAGCTAAACTTTAAAAAATATTCATATAAAATACGTTTCAACGGTTTATATTTACTTTAGTAAGCATGCAGCAGATGTGCCAAAAGCGGTCTTTGTTATTTCTTCCTTTTATGGCCTATTTGATCATTCTTTAACTCGACGAAACAGCGAAATCAGCTATTAAAATGAGTGAAACCTAAAAGTGTCCAGTGAGTATTTCTGATAAAACAATCGATAAGCTTACTTCTTTAATTCTTACAATTAGAATGTAGTACAATCCCAAATTGTGACTGTGCCTGCAGCCCATTGACGGCAGAGACCGATCACCCTGACCTGAGAGCATGCGCGCACTGTTGACGCCTTTGTCCGTGAACCTGGGACTGATGATATGCAATGATGCCAGCCACGTGTTGACCTAAATCACAAATAAACGTTCGTCTGCCGACCAGCCTTGACCCAATCTATAGAGAGTGGATAGACAATGTTCTAGACAACGTGATGACGATATTTTGATCCACGGTCACGTTGTTCTAGTATCACAGCCGTTTAGGGAGCGTTCAGTTATTACGGCCGGGAATGGGCCGGCAAAATCCGGAGGGGGGGGGGGGGGGCACGGTCACCTTTCATTTGAAAACTGAAAGGGGGGGGGTGTCATGTATTTTTCAAACAGCACAGGAAGGTAACTAGATTATTATAATATCCATCCCATCAAAAAGCAGTTTCAGTGTTCAAAAATATTAAAAAATGATTTCTCTGCATGATTTCATTCTCTGAAGTCATTTCACTGTAATATGAATAAAATTATATGTATTATCTGTCACATGAACATCTTGCCTTCCAAACTCTATATATATATGCTTGTCTTCTTGTAAGTGGTCTCGCTGAAGGCGATGAACAATTCCTATCAGCCTTTGGCTGAGGTAAGGCGATAAAGGTTAGGGCTATATGTTTAACTTAACCTGGCATGCATTGCAAGGTTTCCCTTCTGCTGTCGCATTGCACTACTGTTCATGTCTTAGCATTTTCATGAAAGAGATGTACAAAACTTACCTAGATATATAAACACAAAGGCTGGAATATAAATAAAAAGTGTCAATGACTTGGGTTTTGATGTCAATTAGCAATAAGGAAGAAATAATAATAATAATATAATTTAATAATTTATTGTTTAAAGACCACTACACACCTTGTCTCACTGGTCTATACATTACAGAAAATTACTGGAAGAACTAAAATAAACGCAGAAAATACAAAATAACTCACAGAGGAAAGAGTGTAATCAAAAACAATCGATAAAATCAAGCAAGCTAAAATCTAGACTACAGGATCCCATCTAAAAACAACAAAGAAAGTATTTAAAAAATTTCACTAAAAATGATAAAAAATAAATAAACTATAAAACATACATGTACAAATTATATTCCAGTCAACAGTAGCATTGATGAACAATAATAGTTTTAAGAGACTTCTTAAAAAAAGCGAATTTCTTTATCATCCGAAGTTCGGGCGGCAAACTATTCCACAGTTTAGGGGCATACACGCTAAAAGCTCTGACACCATATGTTCTAGAAAGTTGTTTCCCGTGATCTTTGACAGAAAAGGGATTCAATCTTACACCGACACTCCTTCTGGTATTATGTACTGGGCTATCAATTGTTACTAGTTCTGATAAGTAATTTGGAACCAATTCATCTTGATGGACAATTTTATAAACCAAACAAAGAATTTTAAAACGGATTCGTTCTTCTACTGGAAGCCAATGTAACTCCTCGAGTATAGATGTCATATCAATGTGACGGCCCATACATAAACTTAAATTAAAAATATGTATATATAAGCTTACTATGCAGTACACTATCCTCAGCCTTCAGGTAGCATTATGGTATTGTGGCCAGAGTATTCCTCTAGGGAACATGACATTGATCAAGCATACCGAAGCTCACTTTGCTTCTAGACCTGTAAATTGGCTATTTGACCCCTTCATGACCTTATATCTTGGCATTTTTTGTGACATGAGGGAATTCCCAAAGCAACATTTTCCTCTGAAAAAATGCATCCATGTGAAAATGCACAATTTCCCTTAGAAGTGAGGCCAGGTGAAAATGTGGTTGAATGTTACTGAGTTTTCAATCAACCTGGTAGACGTATATCAACAGAAATACCAGGGTGTACGGTCCAAGAAGGGGGTCTCAGAAATGGCCATGTAGCTTTTGGTTCGATGAGAAGTACACGATATGTACAGTATATCTACAAGAACTGAACAAATACTAGACTTGCTCCGGCCAAGTCTGTGGGTATATAAATATCAAAACAGAAAAGCAGACTGTCATGTTAGAAGTATAGGCTGTGAATGGGGTGAACAATGGCCACAACCAGCCAGTAACTGTTGCCGAGAAAACAGCGACTGGGGGCCAATCTGAACAAATACTTAATTCGGCATACTCTGTCAACCAAAGGGAACAATTTAAAGAGACAAACGAAAAGCAGTTACCTGTGATGTACTCAGGAGAGGACAGAAAAACATGGAAACTGAGAGAAAATCATAATTTATTTGGAAACTGTTCAAAATACAGATAGTGACAGTGACATGTCAGACTCAGAGCTTTTTGACAAGGAAGGGGATGATGATGTTGTAATCTATGAAATTGGCAGCAGCACAAATGATGAAGAACTTTTTGAACCTTCCGAGACACAGTATACTGTGCATACAATTTCTTGAAGAAGAGCAGGTCTTGGAAACAATTAATCTCTTTTTCCATTGATGTTCTATTACAATTGTCTCTTTGCACCGGTAGTGGCCAGTGTTATCATTCAAAATTGGATCAATACTTTTTCAAGCAATGGGAGGGAAATCATGACATTTTTGTCATCTTGAAAGGGGAGGGTCATCAATTTGGGGGAGGGGCAATGGGTTGGAGTTCACTTATTTAGACTGATACAAAGGAAGACTTTACCGGACAACCCCCGGCCATACTAACTGAACGTTCCCTTAACTAATACATTTTGTAGTTTGTCTAAATCCTAGTCTCGAAGGGATATGATGCCATGGAGCTCATAGCAGTCAGAGTCTGGTTACTAAAACAAAGAATCTTAATATTTTAAAGTCGGGGTCTGGCTGCCTCCCCACCTGCTGCTCACCATTAAGCTAATGTGCGTGTGTGTTTCCATGATTTCATCTTCCTTTGACTTTCCAAGATTCCACAATCACTTGAAATACCTAGTATACTTACAAGCCTGTGTATATGTATAGCGTCCAGTGTTATTGTTGTCAACAGAATTTTAGTCAGGAATACAATTTATTCGCCGGCAAAGTTGATTGCATTTGTACACGATACAATGTGATCGTATTTAAAAGTTTAAAAGCTGTATTTCAACGTATTTTGGAGAAACAAGGAGAATATGTACATGTTCACTGGCACTCAAACAATGAAAATTAAATTAAAGTAAATCTCATAATTCTTCAAAAATTTATGGACTGCTTCGGTTTTATATGTAAAATAGAATACGCAGAGCGACTACGCAGACTTAAGACAGATTTTATATATATCTGGGTGACAGATATTTTATTGACTTGTGAGCGTCATAAAGGAAAACTACAGACATGTCAACATCCTGGACGACGGGTAAATAGTGTGACTGAACAGCTGGCTTAAGGACCTCTTGGGCTTCTCTGTCTAAAATTCGTATATTTGCATCAACTCAAGAATGTTTTTCCGTTGTACTATATACGTGCAAAAGAAGAAATCTACCAGTGAATGATCGTGTCGGATAGCACGCAGTCATTGAGGTCACGAATAGGCCATCAACAAACGTGCTCTCTCTCTCTCTCTCTCTCTCTCTCTCTCTCTCTCTCTCTCTCTCTCTCTCTCTCTCTCTCTCTCTCTCTCTCATATCTTGTATCGATGGTTTGTCTTATGTCCGAAAGATAGACGTGTCAGTCGACAGGACAGTAACAGCAGTGAACTATTTTCATGTAGCATTTCAAGTTGTTCTTTTTGCAGAATGTGATTATCCCGTGGACATGTGCTGTCTTTTCGAAAGATTGTCAGGAAGAGTTGAACAAACCTGATTATTTCTTCTGCGAATCTAAGCATAACTGTTGCTGACTAGTATTAATCTAATAAACTCAGTGCTTCTTAAATCTATAAAAATGATTTAAAGTCCCTATTTAAGCTCATAAGAGTTGACCTCACCTTTCAACAATTTCGCCAGCAAGTTGTGCAAAGTCCAAAATTGATGAACTCGTCTACAAAGAATATTACAACACAATACTTCTTGAAAATGACAATCTACGCGGAGGCTATCCTTTTCGAGTTGAAAAATTCGAACAACAGTGAACAGAAGGTCTGTGCCTCATCAATTTGGATTATGTTAATTCAACAATTTTGTTGTGATAATCAGGGACCGTCCAATACCTACACGAATGCAATGGCATTTGCGTATGAAATATCACGTCAATTAGGCCTAAATGCTCACGAATTGAAAATTCCAGCACGGAATCGGAAATTGGAAATGCCGTTCACAATTCTGAACGTATTGGTATATATTTTGAGTATAACTTTCAATTGATATACCGGGTTTACATGAAGTCGATACAAATCATCGTCGTAAACTAGGGACCATGACAACAGCTCCACGTTTTGCACTCAAGTTCATGGTCAAGGAACGGATATCAGTTTTGGTTCTCCTGGAATAGTAGAAGACGAAAAGTGATCATTATGATGTGCTGACAAATTTAAACCTGCACTGTTTTACAAACGGACAGATTTTTGCTATTGAAGGTTACAACTTTCTCTTTTGGTGCGATTTTGGTACCCCGGTCCTTATACTGAACATTTTCAAATCCCTCATATATGCCATCGATTCATCCTAAACATAGACAGGAGCGGGCTAACTGTAAAAAATATTCCAAATAGATGCCTTTGAAAACAAAATCCAGCCAGGATGGCAGAAAAAAGATTGCAGGCGGACAGGTAGTAAAAAATTACGTGCAGACGGTTGCTTTTAGTCCTTTCATTTTTTGCGCACCCTTTGGGATTGAAGATCCTCATAATGTAAATCTCTTTTATTTTCGGCGTACCCTTCGCTCACACATTTTCACAGCACCTGATTTCATTTCATTACATTCATATTGCATCAATGCTTTGTTATGATGAATGTCTTACCTATCACCATGGCTGTTTAACATGCACCCATTTTTTATTTAACATTAAGAAGTATTATTTAGCTTTAGCTTTTCTGTCATAGTTTCTCATCCTTACTCCCGAAAACCTCTGGAATACTCAATTGAGCTTGTCAACATAGCCCGCACCGGATATCCGATGTCCATTGTAGTATATCACAATCACGTGCAAGGCTTATCATAACATATCAAAAACTATAAGTTGTACCATAGACCGTGGAGCTCCAGGGTTATACATAAAGGGACCGGGTTCCCGCATCCACCTCTAACATTGAATATTTCCGGAATCCCGCTTTTTCAATTTCCAGAAACTTTTAAGCACAAATTTGCAATGCAAACATATTTCCCTCTATTGCATTGTCAACAGAGACGAGTAAATAGCCCAACAGGAAAAGCCTTATTTGACGCTGAAGCTTAGATTAGAACACTTTTTCGGCACTCCTGGTTAAAGGCCCGATAGCTGTATCTTTTCGCATTATTTTTGTGATTTTACTTCCAAACTAAAACAAGTTCATGGGAATGTATTCATTGAGGGGTGTTTATACAGGTAGAATAAACTGTCCACTGGGGCTACATGTGCAATTTTGAGCAAGATAAGTAATAAATGTTTGCCCAAACATAAGATGGCGCCCTCATGCAAATAAAGCAAAAAGACAGTACGCAGTGCATAAGGTTATGCATTGGAATCTTCACTGAAACTACAGAGTAGTCCAAAATATAATGCATAGTGCTGAATGTTCTCCACTGTGACAGTGTATGCTATGTTTTCTTAATATTATCAATTTTTGAAAGTGGCGGGAAATCAAAATAACGGTTAAAATTTAAAATTGCTTGTCAAACTTTTCAGTGGTAAAAGACTATATCCTTTAAATTTGTAGAAATTAAAGAAAACCTGAGAAAAAAGAAAGCCCTTTTCAGGTCCATAAATTTCAAGAGTTACATCTACAGGGGCTTTAATGCCAAAATTTCAACACGCATCTTTTATATATGCTACAGATGTGCTTGGGTCAATGTAGCCTAGACCCTATCCTTCGATTCGCTTTCGGCCTTCCACACGAAGAATATGGAGTGGGCGAAGGCCAAAATCTCCGAAGGCAAAAATACTCCGTCTTGGGATTGGGCTAGGGTCAATGGGATTTCTCATGTTTCAAAACTTTATGTGATCACGGTGATAGAGGGACCGTGATGTGGTAAGCTTAGATTGTTCATATTCAGTGTCTGGCTATCATTTTGGAATGCAGCTTCTACATGTATTTGGAAATTAAAGCGCAGTGGTCGTCGCGCTGCGCATGCTCTTGAGGCCCCCCCCCCCCTGATGTCAACATATCCAAGAATGCCGCACTATACGTTACGGGTTGCTTATAATGTTTGCGATATTGCCACTGGTTAAAATGGCGGCTGATCTGTCACAAGCATAACAACTTACCAAATATTGTAATTACACGCTGGATTGAGATCACATTTGATCATGATTTTCTTGAATCAGTTGAATGGGGCTCGGCTACTATTATCGCTCGAGCCATGGAGCTAAACACTTACCTGTACGCGTATATATGACAACAGACTATCAATGACCGGGCTCTAGTCTACGACATCGCTAGCAAGGACGAGAGTTTTCATTTCAAGAGGCCCAACAGGAGTACAATTGACAAAAACGCAAGCTACAGAAATCTACAGCTGGCAGAGCAATGCCCGCTGCAGCAAAAGGCATCTGTTCCGACGTCCGTGTCAAGAGAACCAGGTATATGGCGCTCTACACTCGGCTGTGGAGAATCCAACTCCACTACGAGGTTTACCCCGTTTGGGGATGCAAACGAGAATTCCGAGCACAGGTATCAAGTCAAGCGAAGAACCTTTCATAGGTCTTCTTGCTTTGTTGGGGCACAGTCCCTCTATCCAGGATAGAGGGACTGTGGTTAGGGGTATCTCATTTGAAAAGGGATTCAGACCTACTCGGCAATCAGGAGGTACAACAACGAAGTTTCCGTAGCACCGGTAGGCCAACACTAGCTAGCCGTTGGATCACTGCCATGACCGTGCACAGGATCTCTCAATACGTCCCTGTGTGTAGCCGTGCGATTTTCCCGCCAAATGCCGCGAAAACCCGCTCATTTTGTCTATTGTTTCCTGTCATTTGATTATTTCTTGCCACGTATCACTAGAAGAAGTTAGAAATGGTGATCAACAGTGGGTCGTGGGCCAAGTCGTCGCGGGGCCGGTAGGTTGTGGGACCGGATTCTCTTATATCCGTGTACGTCAACGCGGTGACCGTCTCCCTTATCGAAGCAATAGGATCTCCCGTGTCCTGCACTGGCTTGCCGATTATGCTCTTGAGTGTAATTTTTGTGTTAGGCGTTGTGCTTGTTGCTAGTCTACATATATAAACAATGTTGATCATTTTAGTGATGTATTTTTACTGTGCTGTACATAGCGTTGTGTACAACCAGCGTGACCGCGCGCGATCAAACCCATTTGTTCACTGTGACTGCGTGCAGTAAACTCAGCGACATAATGTGCCGAGTGTAGTGTCTCAATGTTCGTAGCCTTACATGAGTTTATAAATAGAAATACACCACTGAAGTTCGTTTCCGATCTTAATATTTTACTATTGTATGATGTTGAGTCTTACAAAGGCGTTAACAAAGTGGGGGACCGCTCCCATCTCACTCAGATGGAAGTTGAGAAGATTTATGTTTACAAAAAATTATGTTTATCAACAAAATATTCGCGCACGCGCTGCGCGACGACCACTGCGCTTTAAGGGGAGAACCAGTGTTCAATGTCATTTTCAAAAAGTTTTATCGAGTGCAAAATAAACTGAAACTCCTCTCAGATTGCACCATTAAACACATCAGTTTCTCAAAATTTCCAATACCAGAGGGGGAACCCCCCTCTCGTGCTCTCCCCCTTGGGATGTTCTAGGAGTTTCACTTATTAAAAAAAATTAAAAACACTCTCAGATTGCACCAGACTGTACCATTGCACACATCAATATCTTAAAAATTTCGGAGTTTCAGCCGTTAATAATCACATCTTCCTTATATACAACGCATTACAAACTTGCTGACCAATTAAAAAAATTGCACTGCCACTCCATTTGGAAAAAAAAAGATGCAAGTCTGACAGTAGAAAAAAAAAATTGCTGTCACTTTGACAGGAAATAAAATGCTCCCATACCCACTTCCTCCATATCCCCCCCCCCCAAAAAAAAAAAAAATCAAATGGTTCTCCCCTAACGGATGTACTTATCCTGGGATTTTATGGGTTGGTTAACATTGCGATCAGTCAGAGCATGAAGAAAAGGAGAGGAACTGATAGAGAAAACAGTGAGAAAAACTCAATATTATTAATAACGTCTGGGCCGCCTGTGACGTAGGCTACTTCCAAGTTGCGTATCTGCACACGTCTATGGTGCGCCTAAGCGCAGAGGAAATTTTAGAAGACAGGCGACCGTGGTAACACGTACGCTTTATACACCATAGGCGCAACATATTATGGTTTCCAGGGGCATGTACACAATATTGGCGATGCCAGTTCTCCAAATCGTCTATAAAAATGTCACAGTGTGCATATCTCCAATGACCTTGAAAGAAACATGTTTATTTCGTAATTGGACTTGGTGATTTCGTGCCCTTCGACTGATGATTACGTATCATGCGTTCAAGGGGTGATTGAGCTGTGCAGCGTAGAATGAATATGTAAATGTGACATTTTTTGACCCACAATGCTCTAGTTTAGCTGAACTGATCACAAGCCCGGAAAACAGACGCTAGACGTCCGAACTCTACAAGCTCTGCTAACGGGGTCACCTTCGCCGGAGTAGTAAGTTATTCTTAACTAGGAAAAAATTGTCTCCGCAGCGCAGACGCATCAGCTGCAGTTGGCCGACACATCTTGACAATAGAAAGAGTAAAAATGACCGAGGTCCAGCAAAGACGTGAAGACGAGGGTAGTGCTGGCAGACAGGAATCAACTCCGTCCATCCCCATAACAGGTGATATATATGCTAGTTTTATATACTCTATTATTAATTTTGTGAACACAGTTTGTCCAGCTTTGAATTTTTTCTTCAATATAGCGTGCATCTAAGCCCACATTTATCAGACTGAAAAAAAAATAATTGGCTGCATGATATTGATCACAGATCAGTTCTGAACAATGTGCAAAATTATTTTACAGCAATGTGCATTTATGACTGTGTATCGTTTGTTATTGTACTGGTAAGGCTGACATGTCGAATCACAAAATAAGCCCGATTGATCATGCGGCGGGTGGATTGTGCTGAAAACCCAAATCTAAAACCAAAACCACAAATCGATAATCGACTCCTTTTTATACATAAACGTCGAGCCACCATTGTTTTTTTGAAAGAAAGTCAATTAAACAAAAGGTAGAATTTCATATATACGACTTGTACTATTAGTTCCCAGGAATTAGCAAGAAAGTCATGTCGAAAGTTCAATACAGCTTAACAGGCTTTCCAAAAAATTTATTCTTGAAGCCTGTTTTTTGCACCTCTGACTAGCTCCGTGCACAGACAAAGCATTGTCACAACGATCGCCGGAAATCACACACGTTGATGACCGCGATGTTGTCGGCATCAACGACTCCATCCACACAATACTACTGTGTCAATGGCCTATCGATCGGCTGCTAAAAGTGTGTCTGACAAGTCAAAATTAGCACGTCAATGACGGTAAACATGTCAGAAACCACCACTACAGCTATGGACCCACTCTCAAGCGGTTGCCTACACCATGCATGTAATTTTATACATCCATGCATGCCTACACTTAATGCATACTCTATTGTCCCTACTACTGTACATATGTAATGGCCCTCACACTGTCTGTCGCACTTGATCCACATTTGAAACAAACATTTTTGGTTTTATATTAAAATGCAAACTCAATATCATTTGGAATATAAACAGGAAAGTTTATCGTCAATAAGCGTACGAGAAGCAACTGTCTATGGAGATATGCATCTGTGGTTTAGTTAACGGTAGGTAGATGAGGTAACTCATGCTCAGATCATGTAGGTAGCTACCTCCATGCTCCGATCATGTCTCGGGAACACCATTATTATGGATCGAAGGTTTCGTGAGCTGCAGTCAATAGGGTCGACCACGGAACTTCTGATAATAGGGGCCTAGATAGTACCGGTATCACCACCCCACAATTTCACTCAATACCCCGACTTTAATGCGTGTTCGCTCGTCATCCCCCTCAGTGCGAGACCGCTATGCCCTAAAATGGTCTCCTTTATATGGTTCTACCGTCCCTTCTATCCTGCCGCCATTTCCCCATGGACACGCTCTTCAAGGAGGCCCCTTCCATAGTGTACGCCTTCAAGTGTACGCCACCAAGGTCATTAACCCCCTGTATATGCTATTAATACTAGTGTTAGCTCGTTAGGCCTACGTCCGAAAGTTTAACATGATGCATTGCACGTAGCCCAGTCACGTAGCTAGCAAACAAATATTGTTAATCGTGAACCATTTTACATTTCGCTTCATTTAGGCTAAAAGTTGTCATATCGATACTAGTGTACAAAATTGCCGAGCTAAAGAAAGAATGTTAACAAAACGCCATCTGCAAAATAGGCCAGTGGGCGCATGGCATGATGCAACACCAAGATTTATCGATCTAACTGAACGCCCACCGAGATGATATCTACCGGGATGTCTACTCGCCACACAAACACAACAGTTCAATCAAATAGGCATAGGCCTACTCCTTAGAGTTTGAGGGCTTTAAGAAGAGGGCCTTATAAAGGGTTTGTGGTTTATCAGCCATCAACAAATGTTATTCGAGGTAAAATTAAAATTGCTTCCCCCCCCCCAAAAGGGTTCAGTTTAATAGCCCTCTATCACACGTTACAGTTCACTAACGCACTGCGCTTTTCCAATTAATAAAATATACGGCGTATTAAAATCATGATCAGGCCTACTACAAATGTATGTGCAGTTTATATTTCCTTATTGACTGTCCATAATTTCACTCATCAGCTGGGAAATACTAAAAGGGAAATATAGTTTTATGATATTGTCGTCGTCTGCTGGTCTACGATTCAGGAGAGTCTTGTTAACCTTGAATACTTCTCAGTGTGTATAAAGGTTATCTCGTGATGTTAGTGGTCAATGGATAAGGGGCCCCTACGTGTAATTTGTGAGTGAGCCAGGGGGTCAGGCAACCAATTCATCCAGCGTTCAATATGGCGAGCGAAAATGACAGGGCCGTGTTGAACAGCATTTTCAACCCTCATCTACCACTCGGGAGCGATGAAGTACCAGACATCGACGAATGCGATGCGGCAGAAGGTGCGTTTATTTGTTGGAGTGCTTCGAACTGAGTGGCTTTTCCATGATTTGCTGAAGAATTTCGCGAAGCCGTGTTTGTTTTTATGGTAGAACCTGAAGTGCGTGCATAAAACTACATTTCACACTTAGACCCCTCGCGAGGCCTCGCCGCGCCAGCTGTTTTGTTTGTATTTTGTCATGGTAGTTTGTGATCGAGGGAGTGTTGTACAGCCCCATGGTAATTTAGCGTATCCCTTTAATTTTACAGCAGTCGGGGTGTTATGGTGTGCTAAAATGAGGACTAATACCATGGATCCTGTATGATAATCAAAGGATTTTAGTGCCTGTAAAACTCAATAGTTATATCATGGAGGTAGCTGCTACCTCCATTGTTATATGTACGTACGATTATAGCATGGAGGTAGGAAGAGACTTTCTACCTCCATGATCATAGTATACGTAGTCTGGTTGCTCGGCTTTTCTCTCGCACTGTAGAAACTTAGGGCCATTGCGTTCATCAGTTCACCTATGGCCCAAGATCTACGCAACAGTAACACTACAGTATGCTGAGGCATATTCGTTCTGTTTTATCAGTTTTGATATTTATATGCACACAGACTTGGAGAAAGCCTACTGTACTCCACGGAGCTAGAAAGGGACCCTTTCTAGCTCCGTGTCACGGTGTGTACATCGAGTGGTCACCACATCTTCCCCATTTGCTGTCTGATCTGCACCATGTTGCAGTCCGTAGTCACGTGACCAGATCACCTTTGACCTTCTGTTGACGTGATTTTTAAAGCACAACAAGTCATATTCTCATAATAATCACTCAATTTGGTGTCAACAACATAAATCAATCGTTCTCAAGTACACTAGGTGAAAAAAAGGAAATTTTAAGTCGTTGCTTGTTTGCTGTACAAATTTGAAAAAAAAAAGAAAGTTCATTTTACTTCAAGCCGTCATTTCCAATTATTCAGGATGGTTATGAAGATCACAATAGATAAACTATGATTGAAGATGTACATGTTGTTTTGCAATGAGGTCTCACCATACTTTATTCATTTCAATTGTTGATATCAATCAGCTGTCTGAGCTATGTACCTTATTTTTTGAAACTCTCACAAAAGTGGAAAGCTTAGTGATTTTTTTGTGGTCTATTGATCACAGTCGCCCAGTGGTTGACAAGCTATAGAGTCAATGAATAGCCTATGTTATCAGTAACTGTCACAGGTCCAATCACCTTTTGACCTTTATTCTATTTTCAGCTCCCACTTGATAAAATACATGTACATACCCTCTATCATATTATGCTGTGTAATGGGGATGGGGAAGTATGAGTTTACCCCATAGCCCTATTGTCTGTGGATTTGTTTTATTTTAGAAGATCATTGTATTCAGCTGGCTTAAAAGGGATACAGTCATCGGAACTGCGCTCAAAGGTCGTATGGGATCCATACGACCAATGTAAACACTGTATCCAAGGTACGATGGTGATTGATGAAAGTTAAAACAAGTCTGTCATAATCTACATCGTATCATTTAAACGTTGCAACTATAATGATGAGGTGCATCCAGATATCTTGCACGAAATACATCGTTTGTAAGAAAGAAACTTGAAAAGGCGCAGTTCCGACGATGGTTTCTTTTAAATCAGCTGTCAGATTTTAATGTAAGGTATGACTGATGAGGCTTCAACAACGATGCGGTAATAGGACCATGGGATTGAAAAGCATTCCTTGTAAGAGAGGCACTCTACAGGATATTAAATATAATTTTAAAAGATATTATTTAATTAATTTACGACAGGTGAAGATGAAACATCAGAGGTTGTGAAGGAAGCCAAAAGACTTGAAATCCTTGGTGTGAGGGCAGCAGAAGGTGGAGATATCAATACAGCCATGGAGTATTTCAGCCAAGCCATCGACGTTGCACCAGACAGAGCATCAGGGTATAATAATAGAGCACAGGCACTCAGGTTGAAAGGTGATGTTCAAGGTAAGAGAATCAGTGAGATGAACGAGTGTGTACATCATCAGCATTAAGGGGCCATGGATAATCAAAACATGCTCACGGTAAACGTAACTAAGTGTGTTTGGCCTCAACCACCCGTCCCCTAAACGAAAGTTTGAAAGTGAAAAAATCCAACCAAGCCTCATTCTGTATCAGCGTATTCACAATCGGTAATTATGTCACTATGAAATCATGCATACGCAACCAAATATCCTTTCTCTCAAATTAGTTCCAATGATGTTAAAATAATATTTGAATGAAACAATCGGACAACCTAGTTAAAATTAATATTAGGTACTATATTTGAAATCACCTTTAGTCACGTTGACAATCAATAAATAACTTTTACCAATATTTTGTGTTCACAAAATCCAAGATTGACTTTGTCGGTAGAGGGATCTATGGCAGTCACCGTCACCGATATATGATATCCCATATTCAAGACTGTTCAGTAACACTTTGTTTTTTTGTCTGACAACAAAAAAATGTTACTGAACACAAAAGTCCTTAATATATTTTGAATCCCCTCAAAGTTTTGCTTCTTCAAGTGTGTAGAAGTTCAGTTTTTGACAAATCTTTCTCTCAAGGAATAAATATTTATCATGGAATCAGTTTTTCAAAGCCCTTGAATTTTAAAGACTTCTAGAAAGTCCTTATTAACCCTTTTTCCTGCTGGGCTCGTTGCACTCCTGAAAGTTAAATTTAGTCCTGGAAATTCCTGGAAAATCAGCCACCCATGATATTCTGAAATCATGTGATGATTTGTCATGATATCATAATCTAAAAATGAGGCGTAGTAAACATGACATCAAAAAATTGTATTTTAGAACTCAAAAATCCTTCAAAATTACTGAAGAAAGTCCCTGTATTTTCGCTACTTCATGTGTGACCTAAAAACATGAGTCTGTTCAGTAGCCAGATTAAACCTTTAGGCTTTGTAAAGCAAACAATCCACTTCTATGTTGCAACGTTTTTGTGTGAATTTTCTGTGTTGGATGTAAGTCACACTTTACTTAGCTGTTTGTGATTCACTAATGAATTCAAATAATTGCGTTTTCCTAGCAAGTTGAAGTCATCATAGCGAAACGTAAATTTCCATGTTTTTTTGTACAGTACTTCATATGACAAAGGACAAAAACTTGATATATGGTTTTGACACAGCAGGTCTAGACATTTGCATGATGTACTTAGGTTCAGTGTCCTTTTTTAGGTCACTTGCATAGGGACAGTGCCCTTTTGTAGGTCATTCAAGGACAAACAATTCATTCAACAGAAATACTGAACAGTGGAAACCAAAATTTTAAGATTTCTAATAACAAAGCTGGTCACTTTCTGAAAGTTTTAGAAGCTGGTACTGTAATAAAACAATCAAGTTCCACAGTATATGTCTGACAGTTACAGAATGTGACGCGCACAGTGACCTAGAAACATGTCATTATGCAAATGAGCCAAGTTCATCAACAGTTCACTAGGACGTGAACTTTTAACATAGTAACAGGGAAAGAATTTCAAAGCCGACAAGTAGGTTGTGTATTTGTCCGCCATGGAGAAGTGATGTGGAAGACAAGAGTTATGAGACTCAGAGCAGTAATTTGTTAATTTTTGGTGAAATGAAAAAAAATTTAAGTCAACCCTTATCGTGCCAAGTTCATGTGTCACTATCAGGTCAGGTGTAGATACTGTAATTTTACTGACCTTAACTTGCCATGACCTACATGCTAAATAAGCAAAAATACATGTACACTTTTGCTAAATAGGTCATTTTACTGACTTGGCAGATGACAGGCCTGGTTTGAAAGGGTTATAAAGTACAGTGCATTGGTGATCATTATTCAAACTGGTATGGAAATTTATGATAATTGTTTGTGTTTTCTGTCTCAGCACACATGTCACCAAGCCTCAGAGTATTAATCACAGCTGGGACATGGTACACAGACTTTCCCAATGAAGAAACAGACATAATTTTACATATAAGTAAATTGTAATTACATGGAATTGTTCAGCAATTAGGAAACAAGACGAAAAATCAAACAGAAATGGCAAATTGTCCATGAAATGAAATACACTATAAATATAATTCATGTACAATTGGATAAAAACAGTGCCAAAGATCTGTGATTTGTGTAAGTAAATATGCGACAGTGTCACTGACAAATACTGTATGTGCTGCAATATGCTGTCCTCAAGTTGGAATAAAATTGAGTTTCACATCAAATTAAAAGATAAAATGCACAGCATGGAGTGTATATAAATCTTCTCAGGACAAGGACATGAAATACGTTGAAGGCCAAACCTGTGTGCATATGTCTCCTTCAAGTGAATGTACAAACAAGTTGTTTTTCACTCTTCTTTGGCATCTACCGACATTCTGCTACTTGATGAGGGTTCCATAATCTGTTTATCGCATTCCAAGGATGCTATAAGATTACTGTGTATACAACACAGTTTTTTTTCTCCAAGATTGGGCCTTGCAAGTATTGTATTGCCCAGCATATGCAACAATTTTGCAGAGAATACCCTTAATAAATACTGCACTACAAATTTACTGCAAATTTGCTTGCAATACACAATTTGCAGTAGTGTAGTAGAACTGTAACAGCAAGTATTTTGCTTGGCATCTAAAGTCATATTTACAGTAAACTAGAACATTGCTGAAACCGAGATTGAACATGTTTTTTTATTCCACAAATACATCATCTTAAATATTCTTATTTTTCATGTTGTCTTAAAAGAGCTCCAAGAATTACCTGGTAATATGATGTACACCGTAATACAAGAAACACACTTGCCAAGTAATAGCAGACAATCTCCAAAATGTATCGGGACTCTTATAAGTGCCATTTCTGTTAAACAATCCACGCTTCCAGTGTAGAGAGTCACAGCAAGTATAGCATTGATACAGTAACCATTTATGCTGCATGAATCATTATATGGCAGAAAATTGGAATTGTGTGGTAAACAGAGTGCTAAAAAGAGATTATATGACTGTTATGTGTTCAATTATGTAAACTGATGCAACAATTGAGGTATTGTGCGCCTTGTAAGTGAAAGACTTAAACTTTTGCTCAAATTTTCCTTAAGGAATATTTAAACCATTTTCTTTCAAAGTCAAGAATAAAAATCTGGCTTACCTTGCAAATTTTTGGACTAGAGAAAAAAATTAACCACGTTTTACCGATATTTGAAATTCAAAATGGCCGTCATTCCTGTGTTAACTCCATGGAGAAAAATATAATTTTCTATATTCGTAAAACTAACACAGTTAAAGGTTTTCTTACGCCAAGAGCTTTAAAATGAATCGTCACAAGTGGTAGATGGGAAAAAAAATGGTAAAACTTTGAGAGTCTAAATATCTGTCCTTGAGGTGCATTCTACCGTAATTCGTTGTTTCTTGAATTTGATTGTACAAAACATGTACATTTACTATACTTTGTGCTAATTTTTGTCTCCATTGTGTGACGATCTGGTTATTGGCCAGTCCCAAGTCAATTTCTGTCTTTTTCTTCCCCTTTACAGGTGCACTGACTGACTTGAATAAAGCCATTGAACTCAGCCAAGCCAAAGGGAAAGCTGCTTGCCAAGCATTTACACAGAGGGGCCTTATACGACGTCTTGAAGGACAGAACGAGCTTGCTCTAGAGGACTTTAAGAAAGCAGCAGATCTTGGCAGTGCTTTTGCCAAGTCACAAGTAGTACAGATGAATCCCTATGCAGCAATGTGTAATAAAATGCTGGCAGAGGTGATGACGAAATTGAAGAACGGTGAATCTGTTGAGTAAGGATTCCCATCGCTTTCACAAAGGAGAACAGTATTTTTTCAAGCCAAGTGTACGAGAGAGATTTGAACTTGATAAGATATGGATATCATGCAAATCATTGGCTGTAAGACTTGTACAAAAACAATAATATATCCAGGCATACGTGTGTGTTCAGAGATATCGTTCAATCATATTGCCAGTATCTGGTAAAAAAATTCTGTAATGAGTTGCACTGATTAATTTACAAATTTGATTTTATTTCTGTTGTCCTGTAATGAGTTGCACTGATTAATTGACAAATTTGATTTTATTTCTGTTGTCCAAGCCATAGGGAAGGCAATTTTCCAAAGTATCAGTGTTACCGTTAGCATACATTACTTTGTCTACAGTGTGGATTTTGTGTTGAGTTAATTGCTGGCATAAGGTTTCCCACTGCGTATAAACATGGTACAGTGTCATATAAAATGGTTCTGCAGTTGTGATAGGTTTAAATCCTGCACAGAGTAAAAAAAGAATTATTGCTTTGTAGGGTCTCGGCATAGAAAGGCATGTTGAGGTTGAATGTACATCATCATAAAGTACTAAAGGCAAGAATGTGGGTAAATTGATAACATGAATTTTGCCAGTTTGCAGGGTACTGAAATAGTACAAGTCACGTAATCATGTCCGGGTTTGTATTGCATTTCATACAGCTGCAAATGATTGTAATATATCAAGATCAATGGAGTATAAATCACAATGAAAGTGTTTCTGGTTTCTTCTCTGGTTTCTCCGTCAGAATTCATGCTTCAGTATTATAAACATAATCACTACCTCTGTTTTGTGTTTCCCTCATTGTTGACTGCAAATTTATAAAGTGACAAAGGCTGATAGGCTGAATATCTTTATTGTCATATATTCAAGGGTGAATGGAAAAATAAGATGAAAGCAGCAGATCTCTTTCAGGATTAAACCATGTCCTGATAGAAACAAGTCATCGTTGATGACACAGTCCCCACTTGTTAATGGGTGCTTTGATTACAGGTCCTCAGAGAGGATAGAGTCCTCTTCATTAGGTCTGTGATAAAAATACTTTTGAATAAATTCGCTTGATACATGTCTGAGTTGTAGTTCAGGAGATGAAAAAATCGTAATAAAATGGCCACATGGTGGCCATATTGGATCGAATCACAAAACAAATCAATGTGCATATGTATGACATAGATCAATGTCCTTGTACCAAGTTTGAATAAAATTGGTTGAGATATGCCTGAGTTATGGCTCTGTACATGAAAAAATCGTAACAAAATGGCCGCATGGCGGCCATATTGGATCGTATCACAAAACAAATTGATGTGTATGGCTATGACATTGGTCAATGTCCTTGTACCAACTTTGAATAAAATCTGTAGAAACATGCCTGAGTTATGACTCTGTACATGAAAAAATCGTAATAAAATGGCCGCCTGCTGGCGGCCATATTGGATCGTATCACAAAACAAATTGATGTGCATATGTATGACATAGGTCAATGTCCTTGTACCAATTTTGAATGAAATTGGTTGAGATATGCCTGAGTTATGGCTCTGTACATGAAACAATCGTAACAAAATGGCCGCCATGCGGCCATATTGGATCGTATCACAAAACAAATTGATGTGCATAGCTATGACATTGGTCAATGTCCTTGTACCAACTTTGAATAAAATCTGTAGAAACATGCCTGAGTTATGGCTCTGTACATGAAAAAATCGTAATAAAATGGCCGCCTGGCGGCCATATTGGATCGTATCACAAAACAAATTGACGTGCATATGTATGTCAATGTCCTTGTACCAATTTTGAATGAAATTGGTTGAGATATGCCTGAGTTATGGCTCTGTACATGAAACAATCGTAAAAAAATGGCTGCCTGGCGACCATATTGGATCGTATCACAAAACAAATTGATGTGCATAACTATGACATTGGTCAATATCCTTGTACCAACTTTGAATAAAATCTGTAGAAACATGCCTGAGTTATGGCTCTGTACATGAAAAAATCGTAATAAAATGGCCGCCTGGCAGCCATATTGGATCGTATCACAAAACAAATTGATGTGCATATGTATGACATGGGTCAATGTCCTTGTACCAATTTGAATGAAATTGGTTGAGATATGCCTGAGTTATGGCTCTGTACATGAAAAAATTGTAACAAAATGGCTGCACGGTGGCCATATTGGATCGTATCACAAAAAGAATCGACGTGCATATCTATGACACTGGTCAATGTCCTTGTACCAACTTTGAATAAAATCAGTTGAAACATGCCTGAATTATGGGTCTGTACATGAAAAAATCGTAATAAAATGGCCGCCTGGCAGCCATATTGGATCGTATCACAAAACAAATTGACGTGCATCTGTATGACATATGAAGTAATCCTTGTACCAAGTTTGAATGAAATCGCTTCAGGCATCTCTGAGATATCTGCGTGAACGGACGGACGGACGGACGGACGCACGTACACACGCACGGACATGACCAAACCTATAAGTCCCCCCGGACGGTGTCCGTGGGGACTAATAAGTCTGACATGTTCATTTAGGACAGATTTTTCAAGCAAAATCATGTCGTAGAAGGGAATTTTATCATATTTTGTGGGTGCAAACCAATGAAGAATACTTACACATCAAAAACGGGTTCAGCTGTATGCTATTATCATCCAAATGTCATAGCAAGTTTTTGGGACATGTAGACACAAAGATAGCTTTTTATTTCTGTGAATGTACAGGCATTGTCATTATGAAGTCAGTTTATAGAAAATGCTGTGGTTCATCTATGTTTTGAAAATCATTTCAACAAGTTCCTGGCAGCAACATTTATTAGAATTCTTCATCTTTCAAGAAATGAAAGATTAGAAGGTTCTCAAAGTACTGGCTTGCCAGCTGGTTAAATTAATTATACAGAACTGGAAATCAATTAAACCTGCCACAATGGGTTCTTTTTGAGAGTTGTAAAGTTTTCCCTTTTTTATTTTTTGTTTTAAATCCATCCATGGAGATAATTTTATGAGTTTATGAGCATGTGGAAGTATAGATATTAATTGAAAATTATGTCAAATTTCTTGTTCTGTGAAAACCAAAGGGACCTTCAGTACAGTGAAAACAAAACTTTATTTCATTTGGTGTGTTGATGGCGTTATCACACATAGCATTTCATAACTGCTGAAAAATATTTCTCTCCAAAAGAGTGTGTGTGCTAAATGTACTGGTACACATTTAATTTTATGGTGTGTGTTATTTTACTACTGTTGCATATTTAATCTTCTGTTGATCACACTGAAATACCCTTGTACCATTATCAAAAGGATATACTCCTTGACCATGAAAAATTAATGACAGTTAAATTGGATTTGCATAAACCTTTAGTATTGTTCAGCCATTGTTATGTCACAGACGCTTGTCTGTACAGCTATAGTCACAGACAACCCCTGAAAAACAATGACAGTATCTGCATAACAATAGAACATGACTATTTTTATGTCAATGACCCTATTGTTATTTTAGCATGGATGACTCATCAGAATAACATGGTAACATGTTTCACTGCCCCTGAGCCAGTGAGTGCTAAAACTCACAAACCCAAGTTTTAAATCACACCAAGAATCGCTAAAAATTCCTGTGTATCTGCCCCTATATCTTTACCTGTGATATTGTAACATTTTCTGCATCAGAGAGGGTCTTCTTGGGTCAGTAACAATGGCGTCTGTGATGGCTTTTACCATGTATTGTGTTGTGTTGTTGTGTTTTACCTTTCAACAGTATTGCAATGTTCAATAATGTCTTCAATGGGATTTTGCTGCATGGCTTGTAATCAGTCTATTTTTTTCAATTTCTTCATCTAAGTAGAAATTTGAATTCTTGCTCATTTAAGTGCAAGACCCCTAAGCGCAACAATAATAATGAATATGAAATCAAGATTTTTCTCTATCCCGAAACATAGACCTTAGAAACAGACCTATGGTCCTTGCTGAAATATAACTAAACATTTTCCTTGGAACAGGAACCTTCATCTTTGCAAACATATTTGCTGCTCTGAAAAATAACTCAGTAGCTACCTTTTGTTTGTAAGCAACTTTTATGCTGCAGTCACATATATTTTAATCAAAACGTTTGTTGTGGTTTTAGTTTCAGAAATGTTTTGGGTTGAAAATCTTCTTTGATAGAGTACACTGCTTCAGTCGATAGAACCAGCATAGCTCATGTCAAGTGTAACTTGCATAGCACCACCAAGTGGTGTTAAGAGGCTGGTCACATATTCAGTTTAAATACTTTTCTTTAGGGTCAGGAACTCTGTTCATACTGAGCAACTTGTACACGCTCTCAATGAGTTCGTATAGTTTTTTTTGTGTGTCCTGCATTAAACAAGACTTTTAAAAAATGGTATTTCACGTTCGCTAATGTGTATTATTTCAAGGAAAACTTTCAGGGACAAAGTTTGTAAACGGTGGAAATATACCTTCAATTGTGTATTATTTGTGAAGTCAGTGAGATTTGTCAGAAGCTGCATGAATACTGAGAGAGAGAGAGAGAGAGAGAGAGAGAGAGAGAGAGCGGTCAACAAACTATACACCAAATCTGCTGATGGACACAGAAGATAAATGAGAGTATTGGTATAATTTCTAGTACCTACCTATATTGGTGTTATAAGGCAATGGCCACTATCATGAACTGCAAATTCAAATACAAATTCATAAGTAAAGCAGTGTTTCATTTGCCACCAGGTTTTTACTATTTTAGTGAATTGCCAACGTAACACTAGTTCATACTGGATATGTACAGTGTTCAATCAATACCAAAATTACTACTTTCTATTTTACTTTTTTAAATTCAATTTCATAATTCAATACTGTTGAGTCAATAGCTGAGAGAAATGATTTCTCTGGACTTTGTGTATTACTGTTCTATATTCAATTTATAACTAGAGTATCTTTTTGCATTCTAGCTTACATTCCACAACTCAACCTGCTTCTTCATCACTTCAGTTTCACAATTCAACATTATATTTCACAGTTCAACATTATTATTTGCCATTTTATTCTTCTAAATTTCATTTTACAATTTATCATAAATTTTCATTTTGCTTTCTGAAATACCATGTTACACTGTAGACAGTAGACGCCAGAAGAATTCAATCTAAAAGTGTCATGGGTTCTGAAAAGTCAACCCTACATGATAGAGGTGGTTCTTACATGAAGAATTCCAATTCTACCAGATTCCAATCCTCCAAGATTGAATATAGAATAGTAATACAGAAAGTCCAGAGACATGTTGAGTTGTAAAATTGAATTAAGAATGTTTTACGTACCAATAGAAAGTTGTAATTTTTGCGTGGATGGGAAATCTATTGTCAAGAAATTCATGAATATATAAGATTCATGCCCATTGGAGAATTTCAAACACACTGTGCTAGTCCACAGATTGAGGCTTTGGTAGAATTTTAATTGTTTTCACAGATTGTTATGAACCTGACATTCAGATGAAATAGCGCCCTCAGTGGTCATGCATGAATATCTTTCTTTACTAATGATGTAAATAAAATTGCTGTAATATCGTATGAACTACGATTGCATTTCAATTTTCACAACACCAAGACCATCACAGTCTAAACAGTAAGGGGTACAGGCACAACTGAAACAAACTGGTTTGAATAGCATTTCAGCTGGACTCAACACCCAGCCAATAATACCTAATAAGTGTCATCAAACAGCATCATTTTCCCCTTCATAACATACTTGACAACACAGACACAGGATCAATAATTAAATAGTAGATTTAATTTCAAAAAGAGAATCAAGACTTGTATTGAGATGAATATTCAATTTTAAAACATGAACTAGTATCACAAAGAATTGATCTTCTTGAAATACATATAGCGTACAGATAGAGAGGAGAGAAAAAGGGCGTGTTTGAAAAAAGAACACACTTGACCAAGATAATGGAATAAAGTGCTGGTGAAACGGTTTGATGAATTTTTTGCTGAGTGGAATGTCGTGTACTGTAAAAGAGAGAAAGAGATAGTGAATCGTATACGCATACTGAAGAGAAAATTCATACCTACTGTACAATTTAGTTTCAGTAAATTTTTTAAATGATCAATTCTTTGAAAATCTAATTTACACCACAACATTCCATGATTTTTAACAGGAAAATTTATGTTAAATACTTTTAATTACCCTCAAGAGGAGAGGAAAAATTGAAAAAGTGAAAATCATTGTATACTTTGTTGCATACCTTCAAGGCTGCAGTTCATGAATTTACGAAGAGACACGCATGCAGTTGTAAGTTTGATGATTTTTTTCACTTTTTTACGTTCAATGTCAACTGCCATTTCTTGTTCTGCTCCCCAAAGCATGCTGAGATGCACAGTGTTGAGCTTGACAACTCAGCCTGTACATGTGTAGACTGCACTGTTACTGTCGACAAGTGAATCTTGTGTGGACTAGAATTCAAAATGTGAAAAATAAGTAAATTTCACATTTATGGATGCTGTGCTGATGTCATGACAAGGTGAATAGTGGGTGTTTCAAGGTGCTTTGGGGAGTAGAACAAGAACTTGCCAATGACAAACAAACAAAATCGAAAAAAAAAATCATGAAATTTGACAGCTTCTGGCCTTTTAGTGTTATTTGAGGATTTGTAAAGTGAAATATACAAATGACTGCAAATATACCTAACTGTACATCTGTTCACAGTGTAAACTATTTATTCCCTAATCTCTAAATCTCAAGCAGATTATTAAAGTTTTGCAACTACACATATAAGACTGAACATCCCCAAAACTCGAAATTTACCTGTAAATTTCAATGTATTGTGCGGTTCACTAATAACGCAAGACACAGAACCTACTTGTCTGCTAACTTTTATCTTTTCTGTGTGCATGACAAACCAAAGACAAACTGTAAAAAATTTGCTGGTTCAAGTTCATTACATACATGTAACAATATTACACATTGTGGCAACGGTTTGCTTGGGAAGTTGTCAGTCTCTATGATGGAAAAAAAAGATATTTGCATCGTGGGGTTACACCGTTGCATTTCTGTAGAGATGAATTTACACTATTTACAATTGCAAATTGAAAAAGGTATATCAAAGTTTACACAAGTTAATGAATGAATGGACCATTTATAAATAATCACTAATTTCTAATGTAGGACAAATTACACATTCAACTTTGTGTGGTACAAGTAGCAAAGTTTTGTCAATCTTCAAGATTGTATACTGAAGGGTGAATCAAGAGTACAGTACTGAACAAAAGCATTCCATTTTGTCTTTGCTGTGATAGTCACAATTTGTTCCAAATCACCGTTACATTCATATGGCGACCAGAGCACCCATACCCATGACAATGTTCAATCATTCTACGCTCCCAGAATATCAATGTCCTCACAACTGATGTATCTTGGCAACCTATTTTGTTAACTCTGCTCCATAACAGATACTGGTTTCCATGTCAATACCCTTCTGTTGCCCGGTAACAGGATAGTATTATGCTGAAACTGATGGCAATAACACTTTACTTGTAATTTATCAAAGGTCTGGAATGTCAACTTGTACATTGAAACTTATCATCACTGACACTCTCACCAACCACACAAGAATCTCCAACATTCCATCTAGTTGTTTTAACAACAGCAACCTCCGAGCTCCCAGTAATGTCTATGATTGATCAACTTCCAATTTAGCACGAGCAACCTACTACAGACTGTTTGAATGACAAGTTCGCTTGATCCACTTTCAATCCAGCATTGAGTCTACACTGTATCTGTTTTGTGGCAACTTTACGCAGACTATCTCCTTGCCATCAATAAACTACTACAATCACTTCACATTGCTCACTGTACTGTTTGACATCTACAAGCATCTACCTGACCAATCAGATAGTACATAAATCATTGACAGTACAACACAAAGTGCTGAAAAGTTTCAATAAAAGTAAGCTACACAGATGTTTCACACTTGAAAACTCAAACTCTCTGAGATGCTGGGTGTAAAGCCTCACCATATAGCCTTTCCCGATTCACCTTCTGGTTCCTTCACTAACACAGAAATAAGATGTTTGCCCAAATTCTTGGCCATAACACTGCACAACACAGGTTATATCATTGCTGTCTTCATCAGTGCACACTACTATGTAACAACATTCATGTGGCAATGTGTGAAATCCCTTTTCTCTAGCTGGATTGGCAATACTGAAAATCTATAACAACATCAGCATACCGGGTAGGTATAATACAAGTATATTCCAGTACATTTACTTGTAGTGGCTACCACGGCATCCTTTTTGTTTTGAAGTCCATGCTACAATCCCTTATGCTCTGTGCTGTCCACAAACACACATTTCCTATACAACATCAGCTGAATGTTTCCAAGATACCCAACAACTCTGTAATAATTTCCCCGTTTTCCAGTCGACTTGTGACTATCACTGCAAAGAAAATCTTTATGCTTGGTATTTTCTTTGGGAAGAAAAATCACTAGCATTTGTGTAATTTCTGTTGTCAAGGTGATGTGAAGCCTTCACTAACATCTGCAGGATCGACACAAAGAAACACAAAATAAAACTCTTGATAAAAGTAAATGAATCAAGGTTTTTGAAAAAATTTTCACAATGCTGAGTGTCAATTTCAAACTCAAAGACAGAGTTCTGCAACATTTGTGTTGATTTTCATATTTCAGGGTCTGTATGATCAAATGTTACTGAAAATTCAAGGATTGACAATTTTCAAAGGGTATATCTTCCAGCTCAAAGAATCAGTTCCTCCAGCGTTGCGTGCCAAATCTGGAAATCTCCCAAAACGTATCCACTGCTTGCACAGTGCACTTCAGAGTTTGGGCCGACTTGAAGCTATTTAGAAGCTGTTATCCAATTGGGTGGCTGAATCTGACTGTTATAATTGAATAATACAAATAAACTCCCTAAGTTGCTGTGAATAGTAACAATCGACCAATCAGATACAGCCTTGCAGCTTTTCAAGTTGTGAAATTGCACTGAAGTATGGCAATGTACTTTCAAAAAAATAGCAAATAATGCACAAAATGTTTTCAGAGGTATTTTATGAAACTGTAATCAAAATCAATCCTTTCTCAGTTTTTCAAGTTTCCTTTTAACATGTTCTCTTAAATTTGATGTAAATCTTTCCATGATGGAGAAATTGATTTCACAATATTTACTTGCAAGGGTAGTAGTGATACGTGATCTGGATAAGCCCGACCAATCAAAACATGTTAAATTTACTGTCCTTCTCCAAACTTATTTCAGGCAAAGAGAATTCTTTGGGCGTATCATGAAATTAGCTTGAAATGAGTTTGAAATCGACATCAGCACTCAAACACCTGCAGTTACTACAAAGTCCTGTTTGTCTGTGAAATATATTAAAACCAGTCTGTGACATTGATATCTGTACAAAGCTTTAAGTACAGAACTTTACTTATTACTGTTATAATAAATCTATCTTTTTGATACCGGTATACATTGAGATGTGGATGACTTTGCCATTGCTGTTTTAGAATTTTATGGTCAAATCAGTTTGATTTCAAGACACAGAGGGCGCTAATAATGAAGCGTATCCTACTGGCCAATCTTGTGAACAATTTACACAAGGGCACAGCTGAATTATGATAATTGCCATAATATGAGCACAGGTAGGGTAGAAGAATTTTGGGATCATTTGAGAGACATACTGTGTTCTCTGTCTCAGCTAAATGCCGACTGCCCAATTAGTTGTTTAACAGCACTGAGGGCAAAGGTCATATCAAAATATGGTGGATTTGCATGCAAACATACAACATCTGGTACAAGTGAAAGCACGTAAACAGACTTTCTCTCTTCCACTTTTTGTATGCACACATCCTCGTGTTTTCTTTTAAGCTACTTTTTTGTACTTCATTTTAATGAAAGGTATGTTTATCTTAATCGGAAATAATCATATTACAAGCACATTATCAAGATCACATTGATCCACAAGATTGGTTGTGCCATTGATCAGTTCTTGAACCCTTTACATATGGAATCTGAACCATCTTCAAAGAGCTCAACCAATCAAAACACACAGTGCAGGTGGCCTGGCCAATAGGATGACAGCAATAGGTAAAGTGACCCTCTATCTCACTGGGAATTTTGAAAATATTACAGACTGTACATTGCCAGCACAATTAAGGTAAAATACACAAATTTATCATAACTCATAATTAGTCTCTGTTCTAATAAACTAATATGCAACATATCCATTGGACTAGCAAGCTATAAGTTACTTAAATACAAATTTCTAATCAAATAACTTACATTTAATTCATTGATTCTTAATAAGAACATTTAGAAGTCATGAGAAAAAAAACTCAGGAAAAAGTTCATATTTTACATATACAAGTATTGTGAGAGTTTTTACACAATTTGCAGTGAGGTAAGGACCATCGTCAAACAGCGTGTTCAGTAAAACATCATCGTCCAGAAACAGCTACAGTCATAGTACAAAAATAAAATGGAAAAAATGTACAGTTTGACTTTGTATAAAAAAGAAGGCAACCATTAGTTTTTATTTATCGAGGGATGAAAGGCCAACTTTTTGTAAGAGGACATCTTGCTGAGATGGGCTGTCATTTTAGTTCCAAGGACAGTGTCTCCAATATTACTCAAAATAAAAAATTGTGACAGAAACCCCCCAAAAGTACAGAAAATATACAATATTGCACTAACCAGAACTACAACTGGGAAGATTCATTGTAATCAAGGGGCAAACAGATCCCGTAAATGTCCATCATCTATTCTTGCCTCCCTATTCCAGAAATGGAACAGTCTCACATGCTTCACAGTTACGATCATCGCGTACCTTTGTACACATTTGAAATAAGAATTACTCAAAGAGTAAATTAAAGTGTTATCTGCATTTAAATGACTTGACTTTTTGCAGCAACTTTTAAAGCACGACTTTTTAGAATTAAAACTGCACCTTTGATAGCAGTATATTTTATCAGGGGACTGCACTATATAGATTGGTACAAGCTTATAAATTATACACTCTCTGCATCTCCTGAACTTTCAACTCCGTAAAGTTGTTTTCAACAGCATACTTGTACAATCATATACCTGCCAGTCAACTAATCATTGCTTCTTATACATATTGCATGAAAAAATTTTCTGAACTAAAATCATAAAAGTTTTACGCAAAACTTACGGGAGTCACCAAATGTAGCTATAGTTATCTTTAACCCTCTGAGTGCTGTAGTTTTTCCAGACAAAATTTTAATACAACATTTCACCAGTTTTTATGAATTTTCTGTATTTCTTTTTTATGATTAAGGATCAAACAGACATCACATTTAATTGGCTACAGTTTTTTATCAAAATTTTGGAAAAAATCTGGGAAAATTTGACCAGAGTATATTTTATAAAGGCGGCAAAAATTGATTTTGGCGCTCAAAGGATTAATTGAGTTGAAATCAATTGTTGAGGCAAGAAATTGGATGGCTAATGTTTTGCATTGAGAGACTGCTTAAGTTTACCCTCATTCTGAGATGCGTCACACAATATTCATAAACTGTGAGGCAGTTCAAATATGTCTCATTCTTGGAACAAAGCTTTATGGTTCATTGTTGCATTCTACATCAAGCATCCACGGATTTGTACCAAAAGGTTATGCACTGGATAAAAAAATCGTTGAAGTGTCTTTTGTACTGATATTTCTTTGGTGTGATGAGACAGTGCCTATAAACTGAACATACCAGTAAAACACACTTTTAATTCATTTCTTGTTTTCAAATGGACACAAATAGTCATGGTTTTGGGAGATGTTTGCTATTGAATAGATAAAGCTACGCAGGCATTGCCTAGCAATGAGGTAATCAAATCGTAAATTTAGATACAACAACAACACTACAGTTCAATATCGGAATCTGGAACATGATCGTAAAACAGAAAATTTTTTCTAAAAGAATCCACTTCAAAATTTCATTCGTGCTATGGATTCTAACACTCATGTACTCGCTGGCGTTAACCCTTAAAATTGACAAATTACAGGAAATTTTATGAAATGGTGACACTGCATACAGGTCAAAGTTCATTTTCAACATCCCTGCAACTAGCAATTGGGCACAGAAAAGCGCCCTCAAGTGGCAATGCATTGTAAGTATTATTCTACTACAAGTTTACTACCCCTAGTTTACAGACATTAAGATCAATAAATTTTAAGTAATATGTATAACCATGAGGGTTTTCCTGATGGTTGACTTTAGGATTTAGAGTGAGAGTCACAAATGTATGGCGTATATATACTTTAACCCTTTCACCACCATGGTTTGACCCAAACCCATTGTCATCAATGGTAAATGTGGACCTGTTTATAGGGAATTGGGGGTGGACAGGTTAAATAAAAGAGAATTTGAGGAGACTAAGGCAACATGTAAATGTTGAGATAATACCTGTAAGTACTTATTGTAGAAGAGAGATTCCAGATCTATAGAAATGCGTTAGAGGCAAGTGAATCTGTTGCCACCTATCACTTCACAGTGTTGGTTAAATTCTTTCAAGCTTTATACATTAACACAAAATTTGACCTGTGGTTCACCTTCTATCCTGCCACTTCAAAATCATGGTAAGTATCAATTTCCCTCAATACTTTGTCGATTAGAGTACTATTTTAAGTTATTGAAACTGTATATCATGATGGCATATTAACTACAAAGATGAAGTACTAGTATCTGGCTTGTCTGGGCTTCAAAAGATTGAAACTTGTCAAGTGATTTTTATCCATCATCAGCAGGACCATGTCTGGTGCCAAGTGTCCGGCTTTTAACTGCTTGGAATCATTCAATGGATGACCACCTCAGTTGAAATTTCCGTCCATTCCATCAGGAGACACACAGCTGGCCAGCGGATGAAGCCATGGTGAATCTCGACATGATCTTTCCATGTTTTTCAACCTGGTGATATAAACATATTGAATGATAAATATCATAAACAAATAAATCAACAGAAACAGTTGATTGGTGTGGTGTATGTACGCTACATCATATCTTTTCTCCACATGGCTGTCTATGAGAGAACGCCAAATATATGCGACTGGAGATACAAATTTGTTATTTTAAAGATGAAAAAATATTTCTAATTCAGGAATCACTTCTGTGATGCTAAGATGTCATTGAAATCAATTTTTGTTTTGTTTGCCTGGAGGTTCTCTGGCTTAGTAATGGTATTCAACACAGAGATACATCATAGGAACTGTATCAGGATAATTACTGAGCAGCCAAAAAGCTTTACTATACGGAGTTTTCACTTTAATTCATCTTGTCTACGCTGTGTACAACATATTTATTTCATGGCAGATAAAAGAAGAGATAAAAAGTCTTGAAGAATGAAGACAAGGGTTATCAAGTCATCTACAACTACTGAATGCTGCACACATATGATCATTTTCTAGTACCGTGAGCATAAGGTGTATGTTTCAATTTGCTAAAAAAGTGACTTCTTAGGTTTAATTAATCACCAAACTGCATTTTGGTGACTCTTTCAACAAACTGAAACTTCTTCTGAAGTGCTAGCTGCATGTGTCTGCATCACATATACAACGTGTGTATGCATTTCTTCAATGTATCTTAAAATGAAATGTTTTGTAAAGATTGTAATGTATATATGGATTGTTGCGCAACCTCTTTGGAAAGGTATCTGAACCAGTGATGTGCATTTATACAACTAAAAAATTGATAATTGTTTCTAGGTTCACATTTGTTTCTTGGAATGCTGATTGTTAATTTGAACAATTCCCCCCCCCCCCACACACACACAGTCAAGTAACTGACTGTCATAGCCAAAATACAACATTCTCACTTTTCCTTGTGGGTAATAAACGTGAGTACTATACTTGATAATAATAGAAAACATGCATCGTTGAAAATAAGACTATACACTGTGGGATAAAATACTTTCTGAAAATGCTGATGCAAATTTTTGAAGGGTAAAAAATCTTGAATATGCTATGCTATACACATATGAGGCAGAAACTATCATCACCAACCTTAAAAATTTATTAGAAGGTAGTTTTCACTGATTTCATTTGCCTTTTTTATACCTAATTTTTTTTATCTAACTCAGTTTTCTGTTTATTGATCTTGGCATGAACAACAAAAAACTTCAGAAATATTGTGAAATGATTCTGTTCGATTTCTTGTTGTGTTTGTTCTGTCTTCATGTAATTTAAATACTTCAAAGTAAGATTGTACTATTAGAGTATCTGACCCTTCACCCTATGTCATCCAGGGTTCTACCATTATATCCTAAGGGGTGAAAGGGTTGTCTGATTGAGGGGAAACTCACCGTTCTTTCATATCCCAGATATTTCTTTATTTAAAACAAATTAAGAACAATACAAACATGAGTACGGAGACACAGCATGAGATAAATAAAAGAATGTAGAGCAGGAAACGACAAAAAGCTGAGAAAAATAAGGATGAGCCGTGGGTGTGGTACACACTTCAAAGACATGCCACAACACGTTCACACAGGGGGGTTAAATGTGGGAAAACATGATTTTCTGAAGAAAATATGAAAAGGAAGTGTTCTGTGTAAAAAGGTGAAAGATAATATATAATGTAATGAGAAAATTTTTTCTTTGATCAGAAAAGAGTTGACATGAGAACCTGACACGATACCATACCATAAATTTGTACAAACACTTTAATCAATCAAGATACCATTGAAAGTTAACTTTGAATTGTAAATTCTCAATCTGAGAAAGTTGGACTGACTTACGATACTGACTAACAAAATGTGTACAGATGCAGTAAACGATGTGTGTAACAATACTACAGAGTAACGTTGAAAATAATTTTCATTCAATCACTAAAGAGATAATGTTACAACGTTTTACGACATCGGGTATGTGCAGAAATGGAAGATAAGAGATGTGTTGAGAAAATGTGAACATTAGAGTTTGTACAGGACCTGATATATGCGAAATGTGAGCTGGCAGGGTCAAAGGTCAACTACGCTGGTGGCGGCCATAAGACATTGTAAGGGGCATTTAGCTGATTGAAAATGACAATGCAAGTTGGCAGTTCACTTCTCGTATATAAACTCTGATAAAATTTATTGTGAAAAGTGGAAGATAAGCTGTACAATGGATGAGAAGTGAATTTGCCTCGTTGTGTTTGTGACAGTGAACAGAATCTGAATATAAAGAAGAACTTAACATTTCAATTCACTATGTACAACTTATGATACCCTTTTATGATATTTCTCCTGTCAGCTCATTGAACACAAATGTGAAGACACATAATGACATCATGGTACAGACTAATCAAAGGTTTTGTGGGGAGAATACACATATATCAATAAGGTGTAAACTTGACTTGGCTTTTTTTTGTCTACAAAATGTCTGGTTTAAACTTACCTATGTCGTTTTGTTTCAAAAACCGTTGGATCTTTCTGGCAGCTATTTGTTCTCTGGATTTACTCTCTGTTAATCTGAAAATGTAGTGCGCATTGAAAATCTAATTTTTAATTTTTTCCCATAGAGTTAATGAAAGGATGGTAGCCATTTTGAATTTCACATATCAGTAAATGTTAGGCAATTTTTTTTTCTTTGGTAACAAAATTTGCAAAGAGGCCCCTGATTTTTATTCTTCATTTTGAATAAGGAAAGTTTCGAGCAAAAGTTAAGGTCTTTCACTTTCGTGGCACACACTACCTGTACCGAAAATAAAATGCTGGTTTGCTTACCTCTTTATCATGTTTGTGATCATCTAAAAGGTTTAAATGCACACAAATTCAATACTCAGCAAAGATTGCCCTAATCAATTCTAGTGTATTCTAGTCTATCATTGAGATTCATGGAAAAAGGCATAACAATCTCGGATCAACTAAGTACCTGTCACTTTTTAACCTTTTGAGTACTGTAATTTTTCCCTCCAAAATTTTCGAGCAACATTTTACAAATTTGTATAAATTTTTCTGTAAGTTTTTGATAAGTTTGAACCAAATGGATAACACATTTCAGCGTTACTGTTTTCCATCAAAATTTTGGCAAAAGTCTGAAAAAAATTTTGACTTGCGTATATTTTTTAAAGGCGGCAAAATTTGACTTTGGTGCTCAGAGGGTTAGGTATGAACCCAACACTCACCTTATTGGCTGCTGGTGTGTCAAGACGCCTGAGTCCCGACTCTTGCGGAAACGTTCATGTTCCCGGTAACTGCGATACCGGTTCTGGATCAGCAAGGCAGCTTGTCGGCTCTGCTTGTACTGTTTGTGCTTGTGGTAGCTACGGAAACGGCTTTGAATCAAGACAGCTGCTTGTGTCATTTTCTTGTAGGAGACGTACTGCTGGGACCCAACAGAAACAAGGAACACGTCAATTCAGATGCAAAAAACAGACTCACTATCAATAAGATGAGTGGTTTTTACCCTTTCATCCCAGTTTTCCAATGGTGAGGTCCAACTTTTCCATAGGAAACAATAGGATTGGGGCAAACCATGGTGATGATAGATTAACAATTTCAAAATAAACAACTTACCCAGTGGTGCGCTTTACTTTGAAATCTATGTCTAATTCTTCTGAGAAATAGAAATCCGCACGGGTAAATGTGCTTGTTCTTGTCATTGTTAGCCAAGGAAATGATAACAAAACAACATACTGATGACTTTTGCAATGACTTCGTTAATTTAGCATAGGATAACTAGTGCAAATTATTAATTAGTGAAAAAGATAAAAGAAGGGACAACAAAAACATTAAGATTTCAATGCAACACAGAAATGTTTGTAGCACTTTGAATTCAACATGGTAACCTTTCAGACCATTATATGGCACAATAAATTCCCTAAAAGTATACTGCAGATTGTTTGTACCAGAAATGGATTGAAGTTGCCTCTTTTATGTGTAAAAGTTGGGACCAACCTGTTTGTATCTTCTGTAGTAACTCTGTATAATTACTGCAGCTTCTAACTCCTGCTGTTTTTGCCTCTGTCTGCCCTGCAAGTTGAATGTGTGATATTAATTGACAAAGCTTACTCTTGCCACTAGAGGGCGTTCTTGTCAATTACCACATACTGGCAACTGGTATAAGGATATCAGCGTAACTATGTAAGTAGATGAATTCTTTCATGATCAATGAAATAGTAAGGAATCGATCTGTTTAAAAAAGAGTACAGGTAACCCTTTTTATGAAACTTAAAGTAAAGAAAATTCATATAATGAAATATATAATGAAGAAGTGTACCGACATTTTACCAGTTTGATGATAGACCTACCCTGTACTGTCTAAATGCATTCTGTATGGTCTTGGCAGCTTTGTACAGTTGCCTTTGCTCATAATCTGAAATGACAAAAAACATTGTTCACATGCATTGAAAATGTACAAAACAAGTTAATGCAGAGGATGACATGCCATCCAAGTCAAGCTATTATTGGATTAATTTACAGTAATTATTCCTGACAAGTTTCCTTCACAAGGGTACAAGGGATCAGAAGACCAAAATTTGATGAATTTATCAATCTCAGGAACCTTTACATTACAGCATTCTCTTCAAAGATGGATATACAAAAGTGAGCAAAGTAAGCACCATACCTGACAATGTTAACAATGAGAGATCTTTCTCAACGCCTTTCCCACCACGTAGAAATTCACTCAGGTGTTCTGACATCTGCGTTCCATCTTCATCCTCGCTGTCGGAGTCATCAAGAACCATACTGGATGGACTCTGAAGACATGATGATGAGTTTGGACTCAGCGTGCTTGAGGGCGAATTGATGAGATCGTAGCATATTGTTCGGTACATTTCGTTGTCTCCGTCTGCATTGGATGTTCCGCTTCCCTGACACTGGGAATAGATTTCTTGGTCGTTGTCCTCCACCTTGATTCTCGCTGGCAGGGCGTCAATGATTTTCTCTGCAAGCATTAGGTACTGTTCCTTCTGTGAGCTCTCCGGCATAGACTGGGAACGCTGCCTGCTCCACTGAGCCGCTACCCATGAGCTCGGGAAACGTGATCTTGTTGGTGCATCGGTGATGCCAGACTCTTGCAAAGCCTGGTGTTCATCAATTTGCATTGGGACAGGTAGAAAAGTGTCTGACAGGTTTATTGTTGGTTGACTCTTTCCTCCAGCTGGTGACTGGGGGTCAAACGTGTTTTCCATCGATACACTAAGTCCCTGGGTAAAGAGGCTTGTAGCAGCAGGAGCACTACCAGCAATAGTGGGTTTTCCAGTCAAATTACTGCATGACAGTGAACGATTCTTGTTTGGTATTGGGCTGGTAGACAGTGGACTTGTGGACGGCTGAGATTTAGGTGACCAAGCATGCTTTGGGCTCACTGATCTCGGTGACAGTGACTGAGGTGAGAGGTCAAAGGTTGGCGTCAGTGATGAGGAGGAACTTGTTGCTATGGTGATGCTGGGAGAGCTAGAAACTGATCGATCCTCCACTGAAACAGTTGGAGTTGCCAGCTGCCGTTGAGAAATGGTTTCCATGGATATTGACTCCAGCCTTTCATTTTTTAACCTTTCAAGCTGTTCCGCCAGACTGACATGACCCCGAGACTTGGCGACCTGATCGGGTAATCTGCAGTTGTAGTCGGGAATACTCAAGGCTTGTGATTGCCAATGATACAACAACAATGCAGTTTCACAGTGTCCAAGTGCACAGGCCCACATCTGAAACACACACAGAATTATGGGTACACATATTTATCAGGTACTTGAATATTCCTCGTTTTCAGAGTATAAAGTTTCCTTGGTTTCCTTTCAAGGATAATTTTGGTTCCAATTCTGTGATCTAACATTTAATAGCCCTATGCCTATAATTCTGCTGCAATTCTTAAATCAATCCTAAAGGCTTTCCTGATAATCTAATAATACGTGTTTGTCTATGCTTTTCTTTTAGTTCCACCAACATTTACAATCATGAAACTCTTATCAGATTGTTGGTTTGTCTATGAACTGCTTTCATTGACTCGCTAGGTAATGAAGTTTGGAGTATATGATGGTATCAAACTACTCACCAACGGAGTGCATGAAAAGTGGTCCACATTGAGAGGGTCCACTTCAATTTCCAAGACAACACTGGGTGAATCAGCCCTGCAGTAATGAAAGAAAGAATTTGAAAACCTCTCATTGAAACCCCTCTGTCAGCTGTAACTTTTGATTTCTTTTCACTATTTTTGTTTTTAATATCAACTACAGATTCTAGTTTTACTCCCAATAGCACGTTGAGATGCACAGTATTTAGCTTGTCAACTCATCCTGTACTTGTGTTGACAGTATTTTTAATATTTAACAAATGAATTCTGGTCCTGACTAGAATTCAAATGCTAGCAATTTAGTGCATTTTACTCAAATAGTCAAACTCTGTTGACAAGTTAAACAGTAGGTATGTCAACAGGTTTGGGGAGTAATAACAAGAAACTTATAACTTGACATTCAAAACAAAAAGAATGAAAACGTCATCAACATTTACAGCTACCAGACCATTATTCTATCAACAAAATTCAAACCAACAAGTTTTTTCTAGGAGCAGAAAACACATAATAGAAGAAAAAAATTTTCCATCACATATTTGCATATTCTCTGTCCGCTGAAAGAATGAAGAATGAAAACTACCATTTTCCTGATTTGGTTAATTCCATTTGGCACACACAAGTACAGAAGAATATCACTAAAATATAACTGTGATCGAGAAACTAAGATGGGCGAGTTCCTACCTCCACTGCACCAGCAGAGTAATGAGTTTATCATATCCTAAGGCTGCAGCAATATGAAGTAAAGTCATACCACGCACAGAGCAGGAATTGTACAGCTCCTGAGTGTCAGACCATCTCCTTTTCACAAGACTTTCACAGATCTCAACCAATCTGTCTTCAAATGATAAGTTGTTACCACTGCCACTGTTTGATTGGTTCTCCTGTGACAAGATGAAACCGAGAATTCTCTGAATCCTCATAATGCAAGATAAATCCCTTGATAGCTCCATTCTTGGGACATTTCTTTCTGTATGACTAGGGATACAGTGCTCTACAAGCCTTGCCCTGGGGGAGGGGGGGGTCAGAGATTGCAATCTCAAATATTGAAGGAAAGTACACTACCTTTCAGAACTATGATCATTTTTGTAAATCTGCATGTTCAGTTTTGGGCTTCACAGCAGTATTGCTGAATTTCTATAAGGATCACTGACCCTTGTCATACTGGTAGATTCTGAAATCTGAAATACACTCTATAGCATCAGCTTGAATGATGCCAGTTTAACAGGACACACTGTTCATCTAACAGAACACACTGTTCATCTAACAGAACACCGTTCATCTAACAGAACACACTGTTCATCTAACAGAACACACTGTTCATCTAACAGAACACCGTTCATCTAACAGAACACACTGTTGATCTAACACATACCTGAGTGTTCTTCTCTTGGCTGCCGTTGTTCACCATTCTCTTCTCTATCTGTTCAAGTCTTTCTAAAATTGCCATCTTGAATTGATTCTCTGCAGGACATCAACAGTTAATATTTGAAGTCTCTCTATATCAATTAAGGTTTAAAACTGTTTTTATAACTTGTACTTAACTTTTGACTGTTTTGTTTTTGAAAAAAAAATAAACTCATTTTTTTCTGTATAGTTAGTTAACATAGATAATGGCAGCCATTTCAAATATCAGAAAATTTGAGGAGATTTTTGTTCTTCACAGAATACTATTGCTTATTGACCCCTCATTTTCTTTGAAACAATAGTCCTTCAAACCTTGGGTAAAGTATCAACAAAGTTTAACATTTTTGTTTGTTGTATGTGTTCTGCCATGAAACACACTAAAGCTTGCATGGATGCTATGTTTTACTCTGAAAATGTTGAAGGAAATGATTGTACAATTACAGATATTATCTTGTTCTTTTAGTTGTTTGTACAGAGCACAAGGCTTCTTGCACAGAACAGCATAGCTCACTGCACTTTTAGCCGTACTAATTCATTATTCCAATATTTTATTTGCCAAAAATTTGTGCTCTCATTGCGCACTACTTGAGCTCAACAATGTTGCAAAACGTATTTCATTGCATGCTTTGGAACCTGGATGAATATGTCTGCCACAAATACGCATGTAAGCACCTGAATTTAATAAACCAAATAGATCACAAAGGACTGAAATACTAAAATTATCAAAGACAATGTGGCTTAATTATAAAATCTAAAACATCTCTCTGAATGTTTGATGGTTGCTTTTTGGTAAATATCGTGTGAAATCAGGCTTCAACTTTTTCTTCACAAGATTACATCAGATTTCACCAACTCACCATCTAATGAAAGCCACTCCTGTTGTGTAGAGTGTCTCTGTGGCATACTCTGGCTTTGTATTCAAACATGACAGTTTTGGACACTACCACACCATCTACAGCAACTTGTAAAGGTACAAAGCCATTTTCATGGGCTGCAAAGAATCAGAAATATCACTAATACTACGCATGATGCTACACTTGATAATATTGTCACCATTGTGTAAATATGTAATGTTATTGTTGACAAATGAATTCTTACTGAGAATAAACTTCAGTTGTGAACAATAACATTATTATATGCCTGGGGTTTTGTTGACGAGTTGAGTGCCAGGTATTTCATCGTGATCATGGGATTACAACAAGAAACGCAATTTTATGGACAGAGCAAAAACAATGGTAAACTACATGTACATCATCATCAGCAGATGAGGAGTTTTTCAGACAGAGTACAATTATGTAACCTGCATACTACGCCTGCAAACTGATCGCTGATATTTAACTAGCTGAATTTTTCCGATGATGTTAATTCCACATGAAGTAGTGTCATGAACTCAGGAACACATGTAGACATTTTAAAACAGTATCACTTGTCACTCTTTGAATATCTGATTGTCAGTGATGTGAATCATCAGTGCAAGTAAGTTCATGATATTATTTCAGACAATGGAATTTGATTCCTCTGAGCTGTATACTGTCAAATAACATCTAAAATATCGACATATATCTAACACTTTATATACATCTTTATCTGACAGACTCTGTCAAGAAGTTTGTTACATTTCTATAAACGAGCATCGATGAATTCAATGATATTTCAATATTTACATTGCCCATCTGTTCTAAATCTTTAAAGCTTATTTCATCATAATTAACAACTTCCTTATCATTTCATTTTCATCTCATACACCTTTTGGAAAAATGTATTTCCATGTATATTTACCCTTTCTGTAGCTCTTCGTGAATTTACGATCAAAATTCTTTCTGGCCATTACTTTTTTGTTAAATTCTCACTCAGTCTGTTTTTCATGTTTCCTTTCACATCTTATCCAATAAGATATTTGCTCTAGCTGCAGTGTCTCTCTGATGCACAAGCCCTAAGTATTGCTCATTCTTAACATGTACATTCTAACACATACGATATCATAGCACAGAGATGTCTGAGTAAAATGCCAATGCCTCTGAAACATTCAGTACAGACATGCTGCATTGAATCAACACCAGAACAGTCACCTCTGACAATTGCAAGCACTCTTGTAACAACAGAAGAGCCTGTTTTAATTCTGCTGTGACGACACAGTTTTACAAAATACTGTCAGACATGCTTGTGCATGTAGTGACAAAACATTTTGCTGAAATGAATTTGAATCTAGTACTTTGGTTCACTTCTGACACTGTTATTGAATCAATGTCACTATCAATGTAGTTCCTGTTGGACTCTGGATTTTCACATGCTATGACCAGACCAATGTTATACTATACTGTCATTAAACACAATGTATATTGAGTGAGCCAGCAAGTCAGTAAATTAAAAAGTAAGTATGTAAGAAACAAGTAACAAAATAAGTACAGTAGGTACGATGCAGAATGAGTATGTTGGTAATAAATCATGTGAGTGAGTGAGTATTATTAAGTGATGTAATTTCATGATAAAGTACAGGTATGTTTGTAAGTAAATCCAGTTCATTTCCGTATACTCTGTTACTGGATACTTACCAGGGCAGTAACATCTAAGTACTCCATTCTGAACCAGAGCTGCAGGAACACTGAATCCATGGAATAGACATGAATAGACAGCTGTAGTTGAATCCCAAGGTCCAGTCACTAGTACCTTGATACCACCCTGTGTGCAAAATTATGCAAATTACTCAGGTCAAAGGTTACGCTGATACAGGTACTGTATGTGCCTCTCATTTCTTCACATCTGAAATGCTGCAATTCTCAAAACTACAATGGTGAAAGTTACAAATTTTGATGATTATTTGTTGACTACAACTTTACACATTGTTTCTTTCATAATGGTTAATTTTGATGAGTTTTGTACATTGCCCATTATAGCAAAACACTGATGTAAATGTACCTCAGAGCCAATAGTACGGTAGTCTTAAATATTGTATTGTATCTTTTTTATGCAATGTTTGAAATCATACATAATAATAATTTTCTCTTGTAATGCCTCCTCTAGTTTACTGTATGCAAACAAAAATGAAAATCATTTGACGCAACATTGTTTCATTTAAAGTATATAGAGATACCTAAACATAGTAAAATTTGCCATTTCCTTTTTTAGCTTACCGGTATCTATGATGATTTTAATTTAAGGCGATATAAGTCCATGCAAAACAAGAACATTGCCATTACAGTGGTCTATTATGTGTGTTGGAATAGTACCCACCTCAGGGTATGACCATTCTGGACAGAAATCTGTCACTTCAACCAGTTCATCAGTCCTCCTACTAGCCGGGCCAGTACTTGTAGACGCCACTGAAACGTCATGGCTGCTCTGACCACCCTCAACAAATCCTGGATTATCCGGGCTGCTGCTGCTGGCCACTGCTGGAAACCCTTGCTGTTGCTGGTCATCCTGTGGCTGGTTGATCGGAATGATTGTGTTTTCCTGATCCAGATGGGAATCTCCCTCCCGGTTGTCTATTCCAGTGGATGAGTGACTGGAATGCTGAAGGTGCGGAAGGAAATCAGCAAGCTGGCTGTCCAACATTTCAAAGGCATCAAAACTACTGAAATCCATGTCTGTAGTGGCAGGGGTGCCTAGCAGATCCAAAGCGTCAAGAGAATTCTCTTCTAGATTGTTCTGGGCGGACTCTCTTAGATTTGCCATCAAGGTTTGATCAATCTCATAGTTTGTCATCTCAAAGTTGCCCATGTCTCTGTTCTCTGATTGGCTGTTCATCATGGACATAAAGTTAGAGCTGTTCTGGGATTGGCCAGGTGAGCTGTCACTCAATGAAAGATCAAAAGGTGATTGGTTAATGAAGGGTAGGCTAGAGGTGTGACTGCAGTTCTCTTCTCCTGATTTGCTGTCAGTTGGATTGTTAGTGTCCATTGGGTTGCTGCTTGAAACTGGTAAAGTAATATTTTGTTGAAAACTATCGGCTGTAGAGACACTGTCCACACTGTTTGAGATGGCTTCTGAGAACGTTAAAGCTTCAGTAGTATTCATTATTGCACTTGGTTGACTCGTCGGCTGTTGCTGTACGATCCCGCAATCCATAGCTATCTGGCCACTGAGGGCGCTATTGTTCATTCCACTGCCTGGTAACACTAAAGGCTCTCTGTCATGTTGTTTATGTTCCTGGGGGACGACTGCAGCATTGCTGTTGGCACTGGACGTCAGGGTGATGATGCTACCGCAAGCCTGAACACGACGATGGTGAGTTGCCTTCCTGTTTGACCATAGTCTGTATCGGTGTGCTCTGAGTCGCCGTTACATTCGGCAATGAGGTCACCACCATGGTGTTAGGGTTTGGTTGTGTCACTGTCACAGGAGACGATGTAACAGAAGTGATGTCACAGAGTTCGCCTGAAGTCCTGTATTAGGCAGTCCATTTCTTGCTCCAAGTACAACTGTGCCTTTGCCGCCGGGGCTTGAGTGCGTTATAATGCCCGGTTTCACTGTCCCTGGTAGACTCATAAGAACATTTTGTGTAGGTTGTGCGATGGTATTTGTAATGATGCGTGTAATCTGCGGTACAGACTGTCCAGCTGAATTTAGGGAGATAGTGTTGGTGGTTGGCACACATGTTAGAGTCAGTACTGGGTTAGGTTGCGCTATAGTGTGGCTCTCTCCATTCAAAGTCTGTTTGGCCGGAGCAACAAGCACTTGTATTGTTTTGTTGGCTGTACTCTGTAAATGACCGGTCATTGTAGTGGCTGGAAGAGTGGTCACTCTCTGGTTGAATGGGACAGCGATGTTTGTAAAATTGACCGGCTGTATTGATGTTGTGATGGTATTCACACAACCTGAAACTGCGTCAGAAGAGAAAAGTTAGCAGCGGTCAATGTCAAATTCAAACTGATCAGATAGAAGAAACTTTTATTTGTACGTATATTTTATGTTTCTCTTACTAGATTGTGAATAAAAATTGGGGGTCTCTATGCAAAGTTTTGTACCAGAGAAACAAATTATCTAACGTTTACCAATATCTGAAATTCAAAATGTCCACTAACCCAGTGTTAACTCTATGAGGAAAAATAAAATTATCAATTTTTGAAAAACTAAGATGACGGAAAGTTTTCTTACTCCAAGAGCCCCACAAAAATTTGAGTCCGAATATCTGTCCCTAAGGAGCATTCTACCGGTACCTTTACATTACTACAAAATTATATAATGTACGGTGTGATTTTGTTTTTCTGTTGCCTTTTATTAACAGGTCTCTTAAAGACTTAATTTTCAAAAACCTTTGCATTCATAAATATGCATACACCATCTACCCCATGGAATATGAGGTATTGCGAAAAAAACAAAACAAAGCATAGCAAAGGGACAGAAAGGCAAACAAAACAAGCAAACAAGCAATTGTGGCAGAAGATTTTTTCTTTGACAGGCTGTCATAATACATTTCAATATATTTTCTGGCAATAGCATTACACATCACACATACCGGTACAAGCATACACATTGAAATAATATGCCAAACACAGGGTACTCCAACATATAAGAATATATAAGGAAAAAAGATCTCTAGTTGATACACAAAATGAAATTACACCAAAAAGTTATAGCTTCTGTCAATTAGGAACTCCTAGAGTATGAGAGTTAGGGACTTACCTGCTGTAGTACATGTTGTAATATTGACTGGTGACAGCAGACCTTGCTGTAGCGGCTGACCCTTGTGGTCTGTCAGTCCATTGACACTTGGCTGAGTTGATCCAGGCACATGACACACACATGTATGAGATGTTGAAGACTTGTGTTGGAAGAGCTCTGGCTTGAGAATCTGATCCACCAGTGACTCAACGGCACTGTTATCCTGTGGTGGGTGCGAAAATGGAAAGGGGGATTGTACAAGAATTAAGAGGTCTGTTCTGATTTGAACATTCACGCTATTATCTTTCTCAGAAATTTTCAACTGTACAGTGCTTTGTATGCTAACAGATGACCTGGCTACAATCACTTGAAAAGCTACTTTATGGTTAAATTGATATTTGCAAGTTTATGACTAGAAGACAATCTCTTCAGTCAGGAGACAAATACTTGATTTTTGTAACATGGTACAGAAACTATCCCATGACTTTGCAATAACTTTTAATGATTGACACAGCAAGTAAAAGAATTTATTAATATAACTTCATGAAGAAGTACTGATCGTAATGCAGTTAACATGCATCTTATATCAGTACCAAACTAGACAGAAGCAAATAATAAAAGCTACTTCGATTTTTACATCCATTAATGATCAATGTCGGATAAGTTCACGGCAACAGATTTTTTGGTGTCGTTATTACAAACAAATTTAATCTCATTGGAGTCATTTGAACACAGACATTTTAGTGTGAATTTATCTGGAGTTTGACCCCAGTAAATGAAAATAATACAGATACGAAACAAAGTCAGCAAAAATCCTGGATGTAAAATACAGGAACAAACATTGTAGTCAGAGGATCTGAAACAGGAATAAACAACCATGTATTGATATGATTTATGGTTTGGTAGATGTGCAGGACAATACTCACCAGTATACTGTCTTTACCGTTGATAGGTAGCTGTACTCCTGAAACTGTCCAATAGAAATCAGAACAATATTACTACAGTGGCTCCATTGCTACATGTCCGTTGGTAGTCTTTTTATATCAAATGTTGGCATCTTTGTCAGATGCTGTCCCTTTATGAATCAACTGTCATAAAGAAGTAGGTCTATTTCCATTTTCAGTTGCTACCCAACAGAATTTACTGTTCATGACGCATCATATTTTTGATCTATTGTATTAATAGTAACAAGAACATAATGACTAAGGCTAACTGATAGGATATAAGATGCTTACACATAGGTTTTATCTGGTCTATGAGATCCTTTTTTGTCCACTGTTCTTGCTCTATGCTTGTGTAGATGGACAGAGCGCTTGTCTTGGGTTCGTCTGGTGAGGGCGCATTGAGATAGTGGAGCAGTACAATGTCAGGGTTTTGAAGCAGCCAATAAGATCTCCTATGGAAAGTAGGCACAACTGCCGAGTGTACATAGCAGCCATATATGCACTGTAGTGACAGGGAAAAAATAAAAAGCAATGAAGTGTTTATTTCTGTTTTCAAATCTTTGCCATTACAACTGAAACCAGAATTTTAGAAAAATTGGCACCCACCACATCAACACATTGAGAATGAAACTAGTGTACATTGGAAAAACACATCGAAACCTCATGAGGTATTTTTAAATAGTCCATGCTTCTACCATACAAGCAAACACTTGTCCATAAAATGGCCTACTGTCTTTGGTGATCTGCCTGAAAATACCGGTATTATACTACTGGTATACAAAAGGTATCAGTCCACATACAAATAATAGAGCTTAATGCACATTAATGGATTACTGTAGTGTATATTTGTTTCCTGAAGAAACAAGTAAGTCATGCCTGAAAGATCAGTTCATTTTTCAACCCAGCAGCCAGGGAAATGAATTGTTTCAATCACAATTGTCAGCCTGACAAAAATGGAAACAAGTGCTTGTTACAGCCAAACTATTTCTTACAATCAACAATGAAATTAAAACTATTTGTCTTTTATACAGTTACACCTTCTGACACTTAGACGTAGCATCCTGTTTTACTAAATGTATGCATCGTTTCATGTATGAACCCATTTGAACCCAGGGCACATGATAATTGGTATCAAAGGTCACCAGAGGATCAGAGTTCAACAGGTTAAGTAGTCCCAAGTACTAGGAAAATAACAATGTACATTTAATAGCACAGATTACAGATTAGCTATTATATTTTCCTGATTGCGTGTTATCCTATTGTATGTGTGAGTTTTACCTCAACTCCATTGACTTTCAGCTTCATGTGATCTTCCCGAGTTGTTTTTCCATCTTTTCGTTTCTTCCAACAGAATCCATCACGGCGGTATGACTTCATCTGTTTCCTGTTGACCAGCAACATACGGCCACTCTGCGGTCTGAGCAAATTAAAAAATACAAAACAGTTAACATGTTATCTGCCTTTCATTTCAAAGCCAAATTCAGCAATGTAAGTCTAACACAAGTGAGTAGTGTACAACGTGGTCAGAATCACCAGGATTATAAATTACTTAACATATCGGTAACATACAGCTGCCTCAAACACCATTCTGCAATGCAGGTCACACACCGCTGAATGGGAAGAGGTGTGGTTTAATTAAAGGATACAACTCATGACCATATAGTTTTCATTTTATGATAATACTTAGATACCCTGGGTACTGTGAGAGTAAATTCTGATGAGTAATTTTTGATAATCATTGTTTCATTCTATAAAACAACAGAATCTTATCCTTTTCCCTAAAGTAGGTCTAAATACAAAGGAATATTAACAGCCTTCTTGTTTCAAAGACGCATAATGTACAATATGCACCCGGGACTAACATATTGTTGAATTCTTGTCTGGACTTCACTTCAGTTGTTGCTGATAACATTGGCAAATTACACACTATCAAGCCTGTACATTATGAATACTAGACACTCTCTTTGACATGATTTTGAGATCATACAAGATACTGTGTTTTGCAGTCAGAAAAGAATGATGCCAAATAAATCAAGTTACAGCAAACACAGCTTGAAGTAAAAGTTTCTAAATCAAGATTATTTTCCTACTGATGTCACATTTAAAACTATTTTGACAATCTTCACACACAACTTGTAGTTTGCAAACTCTTGCCACTTGGTGGCGCTTTGATATATTTGGCAGAGATGAAGGACGGGCAGATAATATCAGGAGCAATTTAAACAGAGCTTTTCAGTGTAACATGTCACACAGAAACACATGAAAAAACAAACCAGCTGGTGATCTGCTAATAAAACACGGGACTGTTGAACACCAGGCTCTGATTTATGATCTAAAAATTCAAGATGCTGTTGCTATTGGATAATTAAACAAACATTTACTATTGCACAGAACTATTAGCACGATTTCTGTATAACAGAACATTCACACTCAGTGACTGCTTAAAAGCATGCAATGATGCAGTTGCTATAACAATGAGGAGTGCGTCACTTCCTCACACAGGATGCTGAGTTTTGCCACCAGATGCTTCGGATGTAAAACGGTATAATAAGGAAATGCCATTAAAATCCTTGTTCAGCTTGTACTGTGCCGATGCCGACAGAACTCAAGAGTTTAACAGTGCTACACTATCTATCAAGAAAACTTTGCACATTCTTCGGCCATTAAAATTGTACTTCATTCTTGAGTAATATTAATATAAACGGACATTGATACATATTCAGTTCAACTGCCCATGCATTATTGATTTCACATAATACCACTTTTAATGAGTTTTTGCAAAGTTTCAATGTAAAATTAATTATTCATAAATTCTAACACAAAACATTTACAGTTTGCCCAGAGAAGCTGTGCACAGGGAACTATCCATATTTTACGAGGAAGGATAAACGTTTCGATGAATAGTTGCGTGGGAGTTAAATATTCACAAACTGTTCAAATATTTTGGGGAGTGGATTTAGGGAGATCTTTCTACAACAGAACGATGGTATTACAGTTATGTCAAACTCGTTGGCATGCTAAAACACTTAACACTCGCTGCTTTGTCCACATTTAATGTGATGTATTCGGGAAAGCAATAAAGAGTAGACAAATTGACAGACTGTGCATGAATGGAGAGATGGCCAGAGGGTTTGAAATCGATGGAAGAATAGATAGCAGTGTCACCGACAAAACAGACGCAGAGACACACAGACATATAATGGCAAAATCATGTTTCAATAGACATCAAAGCCTAAGAAACTCTGAAGGCTATATCTGCGATAATGATTAGAAATGTCAAGCATACAGACAGTGCCAATTGATCACGGTAGTTCCCAGTGCCATAGCAAATACGAGCTAAACACCTTTGAAAATCTGACTGCACTTTAAGTTGTAGCCTGTCTATACAATTCTTACACATATTTACTAAGTGAAGGGATTTAATACCAGCAACATGAATATCACAAATGTTGCAGAAACATCTTTGTGAAACCTTTTAGATTCTGTAACTACAGACACTGAAACAATTATTTGAGAAAAAATGTGATTTGCTTTCTTGTCAAACTTAAAATATGAAAGACTATCCTAAAAAGATATCCATATCTCCTTAAAATCAGAACTGAAAAATTTAACAGAAACCAAAATTACAGAGAATATCTGTTACTTGTTGGGTGTCTATCACTTATAGAATAAGATTATCTCCTGATCAAGATATTTGATTTCGTATCTTGGATAAAAGCAGAAGCACATGATATGACAAACAGACTAATAACACACATTGGGGAGTCTCACAGCAGATGAACACTGACAATTGATGCACACGTTCTCAGGGATACGCTATTCTTGTTCTTCAAGATTATCTGTGATGTGGTATGCATGCACAGCTGAAATGCTTGGGTATTCACGTCAAAGTATTAGCATCCAACAAGCTGTCCTCCTCAGAATTTCTTTCAGGGTAGAAAAAGCTAGTGCGTTTGCCATGCTTGTGACTTTATATAATATCATACCGGTATATTCAAACAAGCGACCTAGCGGCCGATATAGCTCCGCTGTTTTATGTACAGAATAACTATTTTGACACATGTTGATGAAGAAGGTGGAAATCTTTGATAACTCAATGCAGTGGCCAGAAAAAAGTGGCAAAAATAAGCTGCAAAAATACAAAATTGAAGATTTCATCATACTTTGAATATATCACATCCGATCATCCCTAAGAACATGTCAACCAAAGCTATCTGATGAGTGATTTTTTGAGAATAAAATATTCTGACCAAAAATGGCAACAATTGCCCCCAAAAATAAAAATTGCAGATTTCATCATAATATCAAATATCACACTTAGTTCATATATAGAAACCTGTATACCAAATTTCAAAGCTGTTAGACCAGTACTTTTGAGAAATGCATTTTTGACCAAAAATGGGAAAAATTGTCCCAAAAATTCAAAATTGCAGAAGTCATCATTATTTCAATAAATATCATTTAGTTCATCTATGGAAACCTGTATACCAAATTTCAAAGCTTTCAGATAAGTAGTTTGGAAATACACATTTTTTGACCAAAAATGGCAAAAATTGCCTAAAAAATACAAAATTACAGATTTCATCAGAAATTCAATATATATTACTAAGCTTATCTGTAGAAACCTGTATACCAAATTTCAAAGCTATCAGACCAGTACTTTATGAGAAACACATTGTTTGACCAAAAATGGGAAAAAATTGCCCCAAAATTACAAAATTGCAGATTTCATCATTATTTCCATAAATATCATTTAGTCCATCTGTAGAGACCTCTATACCAAATTTCAAAGCTATCAGATGAGTAGTTTTGGAAATACACATTTTTTGACCAAAAATGGCAAAAATTGCCCCAAAAATACAAAATTACAGATTTCATCAGAAATTCAGTATATATTACTTAGTTCATCTATAGAAACCTGTATACCAAATTTCAAAACTATCAGACCAGTACTTTTTGAGAAATACATTTTTGACCAAAAATGGCAAAAATTGCCTTAAAAATGCAAATTTGCATATTTCTGCACAATTTGAACAAATCTGAAATAGATCATCCCTAGAGACATATGTACCAAATATAAAAGCTATCTGACCAGTAGTTTGAAGAAGCAGATTTTTTAAGATTTTTTTACCAAAAATGACAAAAATTGCCTTAAAAATACAAATATGCAAATTTCACCACCATTTGAACAAATCTGATTTAAGTCACCCTAAGCAAACTGCATATCAAATTTCAAAGCAATCGGACGAACGGTTTCAGAGAAGAAGATTTTTTTACCAAAAACACACAAAAAATGCCCCAAAAATACAAATATGCAAATTTCACCATGATTTGAACAAACTGAAGTGAGGTCACCCCAAGTGAACTGCATATAAAATTTCAAAGCAATTGGACTTGCGGTTTCAGAGGAGAAGGCAATTGTTGACGGACGACGACGGACGACGACGACGGACGACGGACGACGACGGATAATCGACCTATTTGATAAGCTCCGCGTCGCTGACAGCGGAGCTAAAAAACTCAGTCCATAATCCGGTATGCAGTGCTTATGAAACCTTCATCATCAGTATTTTGATTGCTTAGTGTAATGAAGTTAATAATGCATGAAGATGCAGCAATGGCACACTTTGATCAAAACTTGATGATGCTAGAGCCATGGGAACACTGTGAGATTGCCTTCATTGTCAAGTCTAAAATTATGATCTCAATAAATTAAATGAATTACTTCAGGTGCAAAGTCAATGTCTCTGGTGGTTTTACGGATTGCATACATATACCGGTAGTTCTCAAAATCAACCATGATCACAAAACATTGATCATATGAATGACACGAACGTCATATAAAACCTCCTGTACCACTACAGTACAGTAAGGTTTACAGTTTGTGCGCTGTTGGCTAATCTGCATAATGCTGGACATCTACTGGTAGCTCATTGCGCCATATCATTACAAAATCGTAACTGATTTTTTTGTGGAAATTACTCTTCTTCTGAAAAAGACTTACAAGAAGTCATTACATTTGGTAAAATTCATGAAGTAAAATGTTTGTGTAAGATCATTATTGAATACTTAACCTTTTCACCCCCAATTCCCTGTATAGTGGTCCACAATCACCATTGATAACAATGGATTTGGACCAAACCATGGTGGTAAAAGGTTAAATGAGTAATTGTTTAAGATACATGTACGGTACATTAAAACTATTGCTACCACTACACAAATTAAGTTTCTTGAGCACACCTGTAAAATATAGAAATTTCAGAATACGACCTTATTGCACTAACATAAAATTTATGATAGATAGCAAAATTTGGTATGACTTTCATTTGTGCCTCTAATATACAGCAAATCTAGGTAAATCAACCAGGATGTTTTGCCAACCATTCACAATTCATTGTATTTCAAGGTTCTGACCTTTGAAAGAAGCATCTCAAATAATACACAATTGACGACATTAATTCTCAAAGGAAGCGACTCACTCCTTTCCACTGTTTGTCTGCAGTAAATCACAGAGTGTGTAACATCAGTTTGAACAGAATTATTATGAGAAAATATAACTGATGGCTTTAATCTCCTAAATTGTAGCTCACCTTTCCACCTTGTCCGTCGTCAGCCATTCTGTATGCCTGTCAAAGCTCAGTAGATATACCGCAATTTCCTGTTGAATACAGAAAAAGATGATGAATACAGAAAAGATGTTGAAAGATGAAAAACATGAGATTTAGTTGATGGGTCATTGAATAGCGCCAATTTAATGATAGTGCTAGGTATCATGCTAGAATGAAATGAGGGACTCGATTTGTTGTGGTTCATTGACATCATGTGATTCTGAATACAAGTACTGAAAGCATACACAATATCTGACATCTGGGGGAATTGAATCTAAACGCGTCATTCTTCAACTCTTCTTGGCAGTGTTTCTTTATTACTCAAAACTCAACAAGAAACTGCCATATGACTTGTTGAATTCAACGCATTTTGAAAATTCAAGTACTTTTTTTCTTCTTTTTTCACCGTCTACTCTTTGTCTTGGGAGCAAAACAAAACATTAAAATGGATATTTTTACAATTTTCTCTGCTTTTGCTTTCATTTTTGATCTGAAATCCACACTCAGACTGTACCACTTTGGTATAACCTAGCCCCAGATTATGACGTGACTCTTTTTCAAAATGTGATTTTTATATTTATTCCACATTAAGATACCATAATCTACAGGTAACATGAAGTTTTTAGTGTTTTATTAATAAGTGAGCATAGCAAAACAATTTCTGATAAAATTTTTTGAACCATTAACCGCACACATAGCCATGATATATCGGTGCTGTCATAAAACTTGTAACCTAATAATATTTTTAAAATGAGACGGCTCATGGCCAGTTACAGATAACAAAGAAATATCATCACTGACCAATCAATCATAACACAGCTTGCAAGATTTATGATTTTGACGCTGTATTGTTTTTCCCAAGAGATCTGGGCAACCTTGATAGTCAAGCTGCTCCAATTCTTATTCACAAATACCAGGTAAGCACTGAACACTGTCCTTTCAAAGACAAATATAAGACAGCAATAAATAATACACAGCAACATCAGAGTGACACCTTATTAAGTTCAGGCATCAGCATAAAATGTTGAATGGGAACTACAAGCTACCTTTAGCTCTCTCACTACAACATGTGAATCCAACGATAAACTTTCAATTTCACATATCGTGTCGGTCTCGATCAAATAATCAGTTCACCCTGACACCGTTAGCGGCCTTGGATGTTAAATAGTCCATCACAAATAAGATGAGTTATGACATGAAATACTTGAATAGAAGTATACTGGTATACCCATGAAATGTATTTGTGTCAGCCGTCCAGGGTATACATGTACAATGTACCAGTATTATGATCTTCGCTTTATCACGTCTCATGTTAGAGATCGTGACTAGTATTGCCCTGGGCGTTACCCTGAACTGCCAATATAGTTGGTAATTGGTGGCTCTGAAACCAACTTTTTAGTTTCACACAGAGCTGATCATAGCAGCCAACACAAGGTCTAACTTTGACATTTACACTTTTCAAAATGAAATACATGCTACTAACAACAGACCTGAACAACAGAGATTGGAAATCAAAACGATAGCCGTTACATATGCCAGTATATACCGGTGTGCAGTAGCTTTTCTGGACAGATGATGATCATAAGGTTCTTAAAGGCAATTGCCTAATAAACAAAATCAAACATAAACTTCTCAAAAGAATGGGACAATTGCATCAACTTGTTGGGCTTTCATTTCATTGAATATCATGATGCAGATGGGTAACAATGTCACAATATGCCTAGCACTACAAGCTAGTGTGCTATCAACACTAGTAAAAGATAATCCTATGACTGAACACAGCTCAGACTGAAGTACTGTACTGGTACAGAGTTTCATTTCGAAGCAATGGTGTTGACGGGAACTGATGGTCACACGGCAAATCACCAGAGTCATGAAACATTTTTTCAAGTCAGATTTCACAATATTACAAAGGTAAGAATCCTGCATGTACTACAAAGGAAGAACAACTACACCACTGATATATGTAGCAGTATATTACAAAGAGTTTGTCTTTTTTTAATAGTCTGCTTTGCTCATCAAAAAGTCAAATAACCAATTGTTAATTTTCAGTTACATTATTAACTCTTCACAACTCATTCTTGTGAAACAATAAATATTTTATTTCATATTGGAATCATCTATTTTAATAGTTTTTCTTGTTTGATGGCTTTGAGAAAATTCACCTATAGATACTCTAGTCAAATATTGTAAATTACCAATAGCATGACTTTGATCTACAACTCACTCACTGACGCGAATTTGCTTACGTGTAAAAATGTGAATAGTCCAAGAATTCCTGAGGGGAGACTGTGTAGTATCTTCAGTGTTATTTCACATAAAGAGGAGTTGCCATGGCAACTTGGTATAAATATTGACATTTATCGCATCTCTTTCAATTCTGCTAATAGCTACAAGCTGTTATGAGCTACAATTAAATGTTTCACAGTGATTGCTCTGTAAATGAGGATAATGAGGACTGCAATCTCAATGTCACAAAGATAACACACAGCTCTCATCTCCAAAATGCATATAGTACAAGGAAGAAATACCTTTTCATATCGATTTAAATAAAATTATTTTCAACAAAAAAATTAATAGCATTTGAACTTTTCATGGTTTAATATTAAAAACAATTCTGCAGGTTGATGTTCTTTTTGTCTCACATAAAATATTGTGAACTCAGTTCACTGAGCTAAGAATATTCAGTTGTACAAAATGGAAAAGATACTACATTCTCCTCTGGGAAATTCACTTCGAGATTCAGCATTTCTACACTTGATTTGCATAAAATTGTTATCTACTCTGATCAGGAAGAGAACGGTAATACACTCATCATTTCAGGAACATGACAGTTTCAATCTTAGGGTCAGCGTGTGGTACTGGGCATGTTAGCATAACTGTACCACAGTACACAGTACACAGCTTGTAGCTTGATACTGATTGAAGTTGTTTTTGTACTGTCAATAAATGAACATTACTTTATTGCAATTAATTTCTCTGAAAGCAAGACAGTTGATGCTGCAAGTCATTAATCCTTGCAAACTGCAGGCCTGTAGCATTGATGTTATAGCTGCAGATTTGAAATAAATTGCACCTACGTCACTTGGTGACGCAAACCTAATGGTGCACATCTGGCTGGCAATGTCTGATGGTAAAACTATCGACCAGCAGAACAAAATGAAGTTCATTCTGTAGTATTAGTAATATGTTGCGTTAATGGGTGCAACAGTTCACAGGAGTAGATCAACACCAATATTCACAGTACGGTGAAAATTTGAATCAACAAAACTTTTCTCAGCTCTATAACACTGTCTTGTTTTAGGCAGCAGAATCTTGGACCTTAAAATAAACCTATTTTCAAAGTTTTGTCAATCTTAAGGTTTGTTGTTGATAGATAATGAGCCAATCAGAAGTCCCTCATGACAACGTCACCATGTGCGGTCGGCTAATTAATGCAGTTATGTACTTAATGCTTGCAATGAGATGAAAACATCCAACATCTGTTGAAGGTAATGCTTCACTGAAATAAAAGCATAACATGTGGGGTGGTCTGTTCCCTAGAAAAATCACTTACTATACATAGCTATTATATTGTATGTTCTGATAGTGTTTGTTGTACTGATATCTGCAAAATTTGCATATACCGGTATTTCATGTCATTATTTATTTTACTGGACTGTAACTACCAAATATCTTTTAGTAAACTGTTAGCAGTTGCAAGTACTGACCTACAGAAATTAAATCACAAAATGATTGGTCTTCCATCATCACTGTGATTAAAATTGGTTACTGCAGTTAAAAGACATTGAATAAGAACTTTCCATAACATTTCTCAAAATTAAGATACTGAACGACAACTTTCCTTAAAATATTTCAAAATTAGAATGAGTTCAGGGTTTTTCTTTTTCCTCATTGCCTTTGGTATGCAGTGTCCAACACTGAACTGTCTGCATAGTTTACACTGGCAGATATAGATGAACAATCAATAGACGGAAATTTCTGCACCACACGACTCCACATTTGATCCACTGGCTACTTAAAAACCACAGAACAAGCAATAAAACATGATCGTCTTCAACCAGCTTCAACCAGCTTATGATTTGACACGGCCCAAATAACCTAACGATCACATAACCAAAAATGCCATTCCTTGGTTGAGAGTCAGCACACACCAATCTCTGTCACAGTCACATGTCCACCTCACCAGGGTTTTTCTGACACCAGCCTGTTACAGCGTCTTGTTTTCATGTCTACAGCTGATATCGATAACATCATTAAGGTCATAATTTTAGAAGTGTTATTCATGCCAACTATTTCACTGAAGTGTTGAAGAATGGCCGTGCACCGTTCTCCTGCCAAGTTCCTGGGATGGCAGTTGTCGGTACAGTAGAATTTGCATAGTACCCCGGTATATGAGTTCACTTACAAGTTGCTATGTAACTCTGAATTAAAAAAATCATATTGCAAACCGGGGCATGTTTCAATTTCTCTCAATAATTTATTCATATAATGTACATTATTTATTTTCAATATTTACAACTGTACACTTCTGTGTTTTTGCCACAAAGCAAACATTTATCACATTCAGAAAACACATCCTCTACCTTTTCCATTTGGCATATATTTCAAACCTGTTACTCGCACATAATATTTAACCTTTATAAAAATGTCAACATTATATCTCTTTCAATATTTGACTTTTCCTCGTTAAAATGGAATAACAAACACAACTGATCCACCGTCAGCTGATCAGGGAAGTAATTTCATCCACCGGAAACATCCTGGCATAATCTGTCACATATGCTTGTAATATTAAGGTGACTACGACCCCCTTCGAAGTTCAGCGAACTTATAAGGGATAGGCTTAAAGAGAAATATAAAACTGATTTATCGGTAAAACAATATCCAGAATACTTCATTGAGTAGCACAGTTTCTCTTGTCATCTCTCCCCTAAAACCATCATAAAAATTTTCCTGTTCTCCCCTGAAACTATCGTAAATTTTTACTTATACCGGTAGAATTGTGTGGGCGTGCCATTTATGAGATTGGAAACTCCTTAGCAACCGATGTGTTAGGCTATATGGCCGGCATAGCATCGGTTCGGCAATTTATTACTTTTAAGCTATTAAGGTCGCTATTTTATTAACAGCTTTATAAACGGCTTCAATTATGACTGCACAACATGCTGTGTGTGCGTTCAATCACTTGGTCATGATACCTACCAGTATTTCACAAATTTTATTGCCAGCCTTCTTGTGCAACAGTTTTCATCTCAAATGTCACACAAAAATATCAGCATACTTCAGGGCTACAAAGTTAACCACAATTTAATTTAAAATACATCAAGACACAAATGATTCACCGGATGTAGTCACTAAACACTACAAAGACAGCTAATGTTCAAATTCTGCGAGACAGTGGAACATCACACTCAAAGAAATACGGTACATAAAGAATAGATCAGATGTGTTTCAACCGACAAAATTGCGAGTGTTGCATTTTTTGAAAACATCCTGGTTAAACTCAATTCTGTAGAGTGTAATTTCCCCTCATATATATAATGTATGATGAGTACAAAACACAACATTGCTCTACAGTGCAATGTTTCCACATTGGGAGAGCTGTCATGGGTTCATAAGCATACGATAGTTAGGTGCTATCACTCAGGTGTCTGTAAAAAACAGGCAAGATTACGTCTGTTGTGTTAACCTCTCTTCTTACATATTTTCAAATGCCGAAGAATGACAGTGAATATAGAACCAGGGTTTTCCACAAGGGGATTTCTAGAGGTGGGCCACCCCTCTGTTTTTGGAGCAAACATGTTAATAACTACTTGTATATAAAAGAATATAATTTAACAACAAACAAATACCGGTATGCATACAATGTATGGTATTGTTATATAAATTGGCTTCCCCTCTGGTTTTCCAAGCTGTGAAGAACACTGAGCATCTCGTAAAGATTGTAAATTTTTCCCTGTTACTCCAAATTATACTCTTTAAAGGATACTCCATTAAATATAACTCAAAAATATATTCATTGATTTTCACTTTGAATATCTGCAAATACATCAGCATTACAGGTAACGGCGATTTCACATGAGAGGTACTTTGTACAGGCACTTTATACAGGCACTACTAAATGGTTTACACATACATACATGTATTACGAGAAATGTGGTCGTGATTCAATGTGCTCCACAGACTCTTTATGAATAGACTACAACATTTAAATCACATAGAAAAGTGACAAACGCTGGCAAAATACAGAACTACCTGCAACTTATTGGCTATTATCATTTTAAACTTTACCGCCTCGTTGCTTCCGTAGGGCATATCAAGTAAATATGCTGGTCTGTCATACACAGAACTGAAACATGGCTGTCCTTTTTCAAAAGCAATTAGAATCTAATAATACATTATTTTCATTGGCCGTCATGATCAAACAACACTAACTGCATATTACTTGCACATTAAGAAGAACACGGCACACTTCAAAGATGGCTGTAATTATGGTACAGTTATTATTTTACATCACTGTCATAATTGCAGAAAAATTTCACATCAACCATGAAAATATCCTCTGTGAACAAAAGCTTTCTCTTCGAAAGCAATGTAAATATTTACTACCGTATAATAATAGACATTGCAACCTTTGTCAAATAGACACACCTAGCAACAAAATGTTCAGCAGATTATTTTCATTTTTGACCACCCCTAAATACATGCATGTATCATTTTGTTTTTATGATGATATAGAATATGATTTGTGGGCCATAATAAAATAAAACCACACCATGAAATGACACTTTCTTAGATGTTCAGAGAAACATATACATTTTAAAATGAGCTTACATCACCATATGAGTTTTCTTGTACACTTGAATAATACACTTGATCTTGAATATCAACGCAACACCAATATTTTTGCCTTACGGTATACCTATAGTACAAACTTGGATCTACTGGTACATAGAAACAGGCAGTTTCTGTAGATATAGATACATGTGTTGGTACTTGTAATTAATCTGACAATCTAGAAGAGCTTGGGTACGTGATACTGTACATGTGTCTGTATTGAAAGTTTTCTACCTTGACATACGGTACAGAAGCACCATACCTTTATGAAGTGATTGCCACTTGTGCTATATTTACGGAAAGTTATGATTGACTAATTCATGCAAATCACTTGACAGCTTTTAACTTCTGAAGGTTGATACTTTTATTCATAGCTGCCGTGCTAAACTGAGTTAATTTGCTGGTATCTTACGACCTGTACAAACTTCACAGCATTGTGTTGGATTATGGTGTAATATTTGCCTACCACCAATTGTAAGAACTGTAAAGATACATCCAGAGACAGGACAAACACTTTGTATTCTTTAAGCCTACTTTCTCATGTAGTTTGACACCTGAGTATACAAAGAGCGAACAACAAATAGAGATCCAGATAGTTATTGTCTAACATTTTGATATACTCTGAGATTTGCCATAGATGGTAACCATCTCCTGATGCCATTAAAAACAAGTTGTTGAGTAACGTTATTGATCAATAAATCATCCATTCTTTGGTTTAAGATCCTATAGCTGTAACTTTGGTCATTTTTTTTTTTATTTTGTTTGTTCTGTGTATCATCTGCAGTTTCTGGTGTGAATCCCTGAACCATGGAGAAATTCCTAATATTTAGCTCATAAATATACCCTCTATGATTACAATCTGCATTGTTATTGTTTAAATTTTGTATTCAGGTCCGGACTTGAATACATTTATCAACAATAACAATGGTCATTTCATATACAGGTATACAGGCTGTGTTGGCAAGCAAGACACCGGGGCATTGGTCATGATGATCGGATTATAGTAAAATTCTGTAGTTGATACATTGAAACAGAGTAGTGAAAAATTAGTTGACAGTTACAGCTAATGTCCCTTTAATACACAGGAGCAGCTTTTCCTTTGGCAGGTGTTGCAAGCCACTGATGCGACGTACAGTAATTTTAGGCAGAAAACAAGCAGTTACCATGATTCCAAAGAATATTTCAAATTAAACCGCTGAGTCAGAATACTACTGCAAAGTCAACAGCTACATCCCAGTATACCGGTATTTGCTGAACCAGATACATGTACAACCCTTGTAAAACTTCCCAATTGTTTCAATACCTTGATAGTTTGAACTTGTTATCTCTACTCCAATACTTCCAATAACTGCCATAGTTATATTTCATAGTCCCATTCACAACATGAACTTGGAAAGAAATTATTTGTTACAATAAATTCGTGAAGGAGATGAACAATGCATTGATGCGATACGTAATGCATGTAGCAAACAAACATATAAACAAATAATGACAATATTTTAAATAATGCACTGACATGTCATATTTAATACTCCCTTGTGCTTAATCATGTGAGGACATCGCCTTCGAAAACACTGTCAAATTCCACTGGCTGATTTCCAAAGTTACCCATAGACAGAGATCATTAGATCAGGGGAGCAAAGAAAAACAGACAAACACTGAGGAATGCAAGGAGTCTCTGAACTGTCAACTTCTGATGACATGGAGGTGCTAACCCTTTCAATTGATTTCAAATTGACATGAAGAAAGCACTTAAAAATAAACATTATAGACTGGTTGATGGAACGAGTACAAACAAACGCCAACTATCCCAGCAATTCTGTATTGAAATGACTTCCCTCTCAGCTGTGTAAATATTGCTGGGTTTTATGCAGCATCTCCAAAGGTGAACATCGGAGACCTTTCCTTTATGCATGTCTTAAAAGTTCAGTATATGATGCAATGAAGGCATACAACCTGAATCCATCTGGCATCAAAATAGCTACTCAACCTCTTACAGCCCTGTAAGGAACTGCCAGACGTACTAGTACGTATCAACACCCGTACGGTATACCCTCAACTGGATCAAACCACATCTTTGATGAGTAAGGTTTTGAACAAAAGAAGTGGGATCTTTGTGACTCACAAGAAAACTATGAGGTCCTGAGATTCACACCCTACTTAGACATGTGTGCCACACACTCACTTAACTGTGTACAGGTAAGGGCCATTAACCTGGCTTAATGCTGTCTGTGACTTTTGTCACATGCTGGGAGCTCAGGCTGAGCAGTATTGAGGTCACTTTGTTTTGTGTTTGGCAAAGAAAGCAACAGTTCAAATAAAGTTCTCTCCAGAGGCTGGGCTGTATCAACAGAGAGCATATTGGTAGACTATACCGGTATTGTTGACTTTTGCGGAACAGACCTACCAGTATATGCAGCTTGTGACATGATAAATTGTAAAGACCAATCTACACTCAGACTGAAGGAATCTCAAAACTTCAAACAAATGTCAAACTAGAGTTAGATTGTGGGCCTTGGTGTGTTTACAAGCCAGTCCCTGAGCTGCAAACTTGTTTTATCTAAGTTAGTTTAATGTGTAGAAAAGTTTTCTCATTGGTAGTAATGTTCTAAGCCTCTTGAGAATGGTTCCAAGTATGAATCCATTGTGACACTTCACCCTGATTCAAAGCATCATTTACAATGACAGAGCTGAGGTTGTGTCTTCTCAATCCTTGGTTTCACACAAAACCACAACATCTGCATCACTGGGTACAGGTTGTTAAGCACTTTTTTTTCTGAAACAGATACAATGTACAGAGTAATGTCATGTCTCACACTAGATATTGAATAGACCCATCCCATACAAACCTTGCAATTGTCAATGGTGTTAATTTGCACAGTTTTCACAAGTAATTATCTTTGGCCCAGGGTTGTTTGATATAAAAGCCTAGTTCAACAATAGTGAACACATGCCTAACAGTTTGTGTGAAAATCACCATGGTACTCAGAAAGGTCAGTGATCAAGTAAGGATATTATGCTGGCAGTGTTGTAATGTTGTAGTACAGTACTGCATATTGGTCTGGCATTGGTGAAAAGTGTCCACAGAGCAACTGATATGGTATCTATGGCGATCTGTGCAGTATTTGTTATTAAAACATGCGTCTGCTCTGAGGTGAAATCCATCCTTGAACAGTCAAAAAAACCAGGTAACTGATTTATACCAGTTCATCTTCTGGGACAACTTTTCTGTTTTGGGCGATTATGTCGTGGCATTTACACATGGTCCCAAGCGGCTTAGAGTTGAAACCCTGGCAGCAACTCTTGTGATTGTGTCCATCCTTGTCCATTCTGGCAAAGCCCTTGACAGATAAAATCTCCCAGTTTACCATAAACAGGCATGTAAAGGATGGGTGCATAAGTTCATTCAGGGAACAACAAATGGCACTGAATCCATTACAGGTACACTGGGGACACGTCAAGGATGCGGTTGGAATTTTTCCAACTCCAAGGAATGGCAGATATGAAAGACAGCAATAACTATCACATCCATTTCACATCCATTTCATCTTATATTGAATATTTGCTGCATTATTGTAGACAAATATGATTTTTTTTTGCATCTTTAATTGTTTTAGAAGTGAGGTCTAAAGCATCCACTCTATACATTCAGGGAAGCAAAGATGTAGCAGTAGAATGCTGACTGAAATGTCAGCACACAAAAATAGAAACATTAAGATAATGTTATTGTGAAAAAACTTATACTGATATTATCCTTCAAAAGTTTTTGAAGCTATTGGGATTATTTATTCATGTCATACAAAATCCCCACTCAATTTACAAAGTCACACTAGGGAAGTAACATTTTCAAGAGAACAGGTGGAATTAAACTTTTAAATCCTTGAGAAAAAAGGCATGATTCACCAATCCTGAATTACTCGACCCATTTTCCGGCAAATTTAAAACTTTGACATTTGGACTGCCAATTAGCTCATAAAGAATTGACAGGAAAGTTCAACATCCCATCCAGTACAGCCAATTTGCCGATTTTACAGTTGGCACAATTGTACAGAAATTCCATTGTTAAAGTGAATAGCTTTCAAAAAAATGATAGATTTCAAAGGAAGCTGGGAGTAAAATGGCCCATCTCTTGCAAAGTTTCTGTATGGAGGAATAGAGGAGAGTTCTTTCTGTATGTTCAGATGGGCAGGAAGAAGATGTTGTAGGAGTTCCTTTCAATCAGCTCAGAGGAAATTGACTGCTGGAGTTTTTTGTAAAGACCTTCGTCTGCACTTCCATTGATTACTATACTGGGGTAGACCTGTTTGGAAATTGTGTGAGCAGGATTTTGATTTGGGAAATGGATTGGAATTTGAAAGATTAGCCCGAAGACTCTCTACATGAATCAAATTTGACAGCGGTGATACAGGTTTTGTAGTGTGACTTTTTCCACTTTCTCTGCAAGTCAAAAACTTCCTTTTGTACATTTTGTATCAAAAGCTTTCATATTTTTAACAATGTTCCAGCACCTCTTGTCAAATATCATCAAAAAGCTGGCAACACTACTGCTTCTAGTAATGGCCTGATTTTTGATAAGCTTACAATGCCTGATTCATTTCATTTCTACCGGTATGAGACAGATTGAAGCATTTTACCTTTCTAATTTAGTTCTTATAATTATGTGTTGTCTGAAATAGGCAGTCTTCTTACAGTATTTTCAATTGATAATTTTTGTGCGATACCAAACAAGATGTTATTGTTATTAGGTGACTCAGAACAATGGCATAATAATAATTTTACAATCTAGATTGTTTTCAAACTAAGTCCCTATTGTGTTTCAATATGACAATAAAGCAATTTGAAACTCAGTTTGTAGGAATCTCTGGCGTATGAAAGAAATCGTTTTGCTCTACAAGGAACAGTTTTGAAGAATCAATACAGTACTGTCGACTGATGCTAAGATGTGTTTCTGTGGTATGCTTCACACACCCTGGTAGCCTAGTACCAGTATCCATTCATTCTTTTTGAAAGATGAAGTGTGCTAATACCAGTTAACGTCAGTGCAATCTGTACTGAGAGCCAATACTGTGTATTTCAACATTGTATACAAGGAAAGACTACTTGATAAAGTGAACAAAAACACTCAGTGGAGTCAACAAGAGTTAAAGGTATCAGAACATTAATTCATCGAGACCATCTACAGTAGTACATCGTGCCGGACATAAACGCAATTATCTTGCAAATACCGAGATACCATACTGGTAGATAAATGCCATATTTACACTTCAGTGACATAAAGGGGATGATGAGCAGTGTCTCAGAAGCTGTTATCCAATTGGTTGGCTGAATTTTACCGTAACGTTTTATAATTAAATAAGACAAATATACTCCCTAAGTTATGGGGAATTGTGACAATCGACCAATCAGATATAACCTTCCGAGTACGCCATAAAGGTGTATCACCTTCACCTGTTAGTGTACCATATCATGAACAGTGAACACGATGACATCACACTGCGGCCCTGTGTATCATCAGGCAAATGAGGAAATTAATGGAGGGGAAACTTGTCTGATTGCCAAACATAATTACACCAATAAAGGTGTATTACTACCTGTTACTGTACTGTATCGTGAATAGTCGACACTATCAGGTCACACTGAAGCTCCGTGTAGCATCAGACAAATAAGGAAATTAATGGTGGAGAAACTTGTCTGATTGCCAAAAACACGACCAATTCAACAGCTGTCCCATTGGGTAGACTGAGTTTCTGTTAACCTAGCAGATACAGGTGTAGAAAACATGTAATGACCGTGAAGGTGAAGTATAAACCGTGTCACAATTTCTGTTATTACATAATTAGTGTCTTTGAGTTGCCTTGTCATTTCCCATACACATGTACAAAAGCTACTATTTCTTTTAGCTATTACCAAATGCACTTGGTTATTGAATTAACCTGTCAACTCATTACTTAATGATACAATTAAAATAGCTTTTATAGCTGAACTCACACAACCATGTAAGATTCAAAACTATTAGTAATTACTGTTAAATAAATAATCTTGTCTATGTCATACAACAGCAATACAGCATTCAAATCTAGTGAGTAAATTCTCATGTAAGATGAGTTTATTTTTGACCTGATAAATGAAACTGAATCACTTTACCGGCATTACAGAATGACTTTGAAGATACGGTACAGACAGTGCTGTTTTATTCAATTCAATTTGATGACTGATACCGCGTACACCAGTATACCATCTGACCATGTGATAAGATAATGAATATCAACATGATTATTTTTTGGTTTTTAATAAAAGTAAATGCATGATGTATATCATGCAATGTGCGATATGTGATCTTGTTTTGCCCCGGTCCTAACATAATTGTTTTGTCACCATAAAAGTGGCACATGATAGTATTGTAAAAATCTGAGCATTAGAAAGACAGTACATCTCCAAGATCCTAGCGATTGTCATTTGGCTCACTGAAAGAGGTCTTTCCAGTTCCTTATTGGATTAAGATCTCCAATCTGTAAGATTGGGACAAACCACATCCCACAGGGGATGTGGGACATTTACATTACCGGTATATCTGTCAACTTGCGGGGGGCATCCTAAAGTATATTCTATTAAGTCATCATTTCATGTCAAATCTTAGAACTTATAAAGTTGTCAAGTTCTAGAAAATGTATGATGTTCCTAAATCTAGAGTTTTGGATATCTATATATCACTGGCTACCTGTCCAAGGTAAAGCCATAGGGCATGAACTGATCAAACAGATTGGGCTTTAGTCAGCAAATCTTCAGACTGTCCATGAGAGAATGATCGCATTTGTCATTTCAAAGGTCTTCTCTTTGGGATGATTTCCAAATAACAGACTCAGTCATGGCATTTCTCTAATACCCAGTATTCTGCAATGTACAAAATGTATGTGCATCTCAGCCGACAGAAAGTAATCCTGTATTTGAATTGACGTCAGAAGTCTGGTCTCAGATGAAACTATTTGAAAATAAAAGTTTGGCAATGTGGGTACTAATACCATCAGTGGACTGAACTACTATATTGGACTGAGCTACTCGGGTACAATCCAGTACTGATATGTTCATAGCCATCACAAACTGTGTGTTCAGCCACTACAGGTGTATGTTTAAGACAACCAGTGTGTTCAGTTACTGCTATTCCATTCCATATGTCAGAATTAACGTTCAATTATATGAAGCAAATGAAAACCAGTGTATCATACCGGTACTTGAAGGTTTTCAGATCAACCATATCAGATGGTGAATAAATACTGCAATGACATGAAATAATAAGCTTGGTGGCGTATACCATACATCATAAAGTGTCTTTGAAAAGTACAGATGAACCACAGGCTGCAGTAAAAGTTTATGTACCGGTACATGGCTCACTAAAGTGTCACATTATCTTGCGCTGTCATTCAGTATTACTGTTATTTCCCTTGACGACACACAAGCTAGTTTGGAAGTATACTCGAACACTTGTCTATTTTGGGTGATATTTTGACTGAACAGTAAAGATCTTAAAAATTCTTTGCTTGTTTCTTGCGCAGGGATGCATTGACACTCTAGTATTAAACCATGAGAAACAATTGGGATACATGGACAACTAATATGTCCAAATTTGATGTTGCCATCAATCTTGGGATAGCAATCTTGGGATAGTGCTTTCTTACTAGTCTAGGACCTATTCTAGCTTATTGTGTACTCTATGCTTCTACTGTGACCCAGGAGAGGACCTAGACCACTTTTTACTTTCTGACTTAACATTATCCTTCCACTTACGACCTTTACATATACTGTGTTTGCCAACATCAGAAATAGACTCTGTATGGGTGCATACTACCGTAAAATTTACATTTCAGGCAAACATACTGGAGAAATATAAAAGACTGAAGAAAGAATAAAATCACTTTGGGGAACTCAAGAGTGAAAACAAAATTGAACCGCTCTAACATTCTGAACAACAGGGAAAGCTGTATGTAATATTAACTTGGCAGGCTTTTACCCATGTACCCTCAGAAAGTGAATTTTCTTGAAAGATTGACAGAATGTCCTTTAAAGACTGAAATTTTACATGGTTTCCACATTAATGTAATTTGTAAATGACGTTTGAGTGGTGCCATAAATTGAGATTCATAATCCCAGTATATGCTATTTCTGTGCTATTTGAGAAATTTTAATCATCAAGAGTACATATATGTTCCCTTCGTTGAAGTCCTTGCGTCATACAGCTGACAGAATACGGTACCTTGCTTAAGAGGGGTCATTCCAATATGCAGAAATGGATATTTACAGCCATTAATAATGAATTGAATTTCACATTCATTTCATAATGTGAAAAAAAATATTTCCTTGCTTATCATAGACTCTATTAGTATTGGTACCAAGGCATGTTGTTAGACTACAGTGTATGTGAACTCTTGGCCTAACTTCTGAGAATACCGACAATGCTGCAATTCTGTGAAATTTCCACAGTTTTGATACAAAATTCAACAACAAAATGGAGATATAGTTCTAGACTTCATTGGCTGCACACATCTACATTCCAATTTTTGGTGTATAACACATGTAGCATTTCAATATGGTCAGAAAAAAGAAGCGAATTTTATACCCGATACTTTGCCCAGTACACTGAAACTGTGATCAAAAACTGCTTCTCAAAAAGTGTCATTCTCAACTTCCTGACTGCACGTTAGTGATATTTCTACAGCAATGGATAGTAAAGTTTAAACCACGCCACAGGGGGCTCATTTTTCCAAATATGAAACAAACAAAATTGGAAATATGACTTCAGGTGACCTTTACAATCCATCAATATGATTCTCATGTTGGTAATGTATAACCACGCTGTGATCTCATGTACTGGTACACATGCCAATGTTATCAGTGATCCAAGCTACACAGACTGAGTGTTAATAGAATATTATACGACAAATCCATCTAGTGCTGGAAAACGGGCTTCACTGACTCCCTGGAGTATGTATGCTTCATGGACGTATCACTGTATCATGTTACTGTAAGTACATGTACCCTGGTATATACATACCTTGTATTGATACGTCTGTGATTTTATCTAGTTATAAATGATGTACCGGTACATGGATATTACAAATGAACCTTTTTCTCTTGTACATAGTGACATCATTGATTGGTTTTGCAGGAAATTTTAATTCCATGAAGTCTTTATGTCTTTAACGATTAATTGCATCGTATCCTCTAACCCTCTCCCCTCCCCCTCCCCAGAACCTGCTTTAACCCTCCCTCCCCTTGTGAGTACAGTACCTGCTTTAACTCTCACTACCTCCAATATACTGGTAAACACTGCTTGCAAAGGGAACAAAGAAACTTTCAAGAGCAGCATACATGTATGGATATTGCATTAAAATCTTAATCATGCCTGTGCTATGGCTAGCAATTACTTACTGGGCATCGGTCAAGTCACAAAACTTATTCACTTCACATAGTTTACGGCACATCAACAATATCTCTCCTGTGAGAGGTAGTGTACACGATCTCAATACAGAGAATGATGAAACTGAAGATGACCTATACATTATGCATGGCATGATTGGCATGTGATGGCCATTTTTTTTAAGTCTTCACAACTTTTGGTTGAATTTCAATCTAGAAACGTGCGACAGCAATCGTCCTGGTATTTTTGATCTGTGCAGGATGGTCACGTGAAACACAAGTATTTGAATGCAATGGCTGTTTTTTGAAAGCAGTCACTGACCGCATCCAGGAATGTTGGAATAAAAATTTTCATCGATATTTCAATGATGCAGATTGCGGTACAGTGTTTGTCTGCTGTTCTGCTCTGCATCACTTCTCAGTAATCACTGTACATTTTTTGCATGTATTTCTTCAAATATCAAATGTTCTGAGGCCATACATCTTGATTAAACAGGAACTTCCCCTATAAAAGCTGGATTATTGTTGCATTATGATGTGTGTGAATATATAGCGACTAAACTTGAGTCCGAAATAAACTGAAAAAATGTTCTGTTTTTTGTCAGAGAACACACATCTTTCAAGATGTGTTCCCTGTACGACCATTTGACCCCTCTTTGCATATGTCATGAAAGTGCCCATCAGGATTATTCAAATTTATCATACAGTCAAAGCGATGCTATGAGAATTCAAAAACTCACGCCCAGTGTACGCAAATGGTTGCGTCATCAGTAATCCCCATATTGTGCGTATACGGTCTTGTAACTTCCTCTTTAAATTTAAATTTCTGCAATCTCACATTTTAAAGTAAAATACAGGTACCATTTTTGGATATTTGTGTTTGTTAGAGTTCCTCATCTTAATCCGTCTCATCTACATTTTATCACACTCTGGTAATTTGATTGTTTCAACCTATTCACACTTCCCTCTCATGCAAAGCTACAGGAACTTTACAGAAAGAAATGAGCTCTCCCACTGTAAATCAAACGACAAAAAAGGGTTAACTTTATCACCCTGGCAGCTAGGGTTAAGGTAGAATGCACCTTGTGGGGGACATATATTTGGACTCTCAAACGTAACAGTCTTTAGGCCTACCATCATCTATTATCACTGGGATAATCAAATCTCATCAGTTTCCCATTCCTACCCTCAACTTTACAGAACTTACGAACTGACGAAAACCACATTTCAGGTCAAAGATCAGGTCAAAGATCATCATCATGTGACATGTTTCAATTTCAAACTCCTTGAAATGATCTGCTGGCCTTTATACAGTTTTCAATTACAGAGTGTCATTTGATCTTATGGATAGGAATGTCTGTGCCTTGTACAAATTGAGTATCGAGAGTAGAAAATGAAAGTGATATGTCGTCTCTATAAAAAATTAATAAAAGAAGTGATAAACATACTTTTTACTGGCAAACGACAAGTTTAATGATCATGATAGTTACATTTTAATCAATGGACAGAACAAACAGGTGTCAACTACAGGTACACACTGCAGTCAAGTTCTCCAAAAGGATCTTTAGCCTCGCATACCGTATCTTTTCATGAATTCCCTACCGGTACAAGTGTACTGGTATCAAGTTCATCTTAGTATGAGAATACTGGTATGACAAATATTGCATAATTACAATATTGAATTGTCCAGTATGGAATCTAAAGCTGCCTCTGTTGATACAAAGACCTATGACTTGCAGTTGTATTATATCAGCTAGATGTTCAGATTGGTAAGAAAAGTTTCAACAACCAATAGATAACATTATTTAATATTTTTAACCAATCACAATGCATATTACAGAGCAAAGTCAAGCTCACTGCTGTGGCAGGTACACTGTAAGTAGTTTAATAATCATGTATTATTTGATGGCACTAACATCTGGCTTCAATTTTGTCATGAACCTAACATTTGAAAGATTTTTCCAATCTATCAAGAACTCTGCACAGGCTACAAGTGTAAATCACAAAATTTCATCAAGCTGAGGTATCTGAACACAGTTCTCACAGAATATAAGTCCACTCAGCCGTGAATCAAAGTATAAAGATATTGAAGAAGTGAAGCTTTGTCAGTTCGTCTTGAGCCAATGGATACTTCAAAAGCTGATCCATTACAAGGGTGTGTTCCCTTTTCCCAACTTTACACACTGTAACTGTCACTGCTAATACCTGTCTGAATTTCACAACGTACCAGTACACACAAATAACATGCAAAGTTGCACAATATTATTACAAATTACCTGTCAAGAGTTCATCAAATATGCATGATGAGAGGAAAATTCCATTGCATTTCTGTTCTGGTTCAGTACCTTTTACTGTTTTATATGCATCACATACTTTATGTATATTTGCAATCTGCCGCTCTAAATCAAACAAAACTTGTACTGGTACTGTTGTAACAATGGATTTACATGACAAACTTTTCATGAACATTCACTTGGTGTTTTTTCAAAAGGTATATTCAGAAGCTGCTTGTCAAACACCAGCCCGAGATGACCCCTAATAACCTTTGGGTGTGAGGGCCAAGCAAAGTTTAAAGTTTAAGAATATTGCAATAAACTAGTGTTATAAAACTACAGAAATGTTCGGAAGTATTTACAAACTATCTAAAAATGATATTTTTTACAATGGTATCAAATTTAGCTGAGCACAGTCTCTCCATCAAGTGACGGCGGGACTGTGAGCTCAGAAAGGGTAAAATAGAACAGAGACATGAAGACATACACTTGAAAATGTCACAATTGATCCAGCAATCACGCACCTGTTGAATGGTGAAAGCTGCATAATTGTGTAATGTGGAAGGGAAGATAAAACATCTTGTAACAACACCATCATTAACCCTTTTCCTGCCAAGTCCATATTTCACCACCAGGTCAAGATGGTTAAAATTAATGAAACACAATGTATTCCATACGGTGTATTTTAACATAATACTGTACATTTGAAACCTCTAGAAAAGATAAATACTGTAAACTTGATTTTTTTTGGACAAAAGATGCTATAACAGACCAAGCCAAGTGGGTGAAAATACATCATGTTTTGGCTCAATACCGCTTTTTACTGACTTGGCTGATGGGGAAGTGATACAGTTATTACTGTCTGGCAGGAAAAGGATTATTAAAGTTATCCAACACTGGGTCCATACATCAAAGCTATACCTTGATAGAGAGAGACAGGCTGAAAGTGTTGTTGAACTCTATGACAGAAGTAGCAAAGTATTTAAACTTTCATCTCCACCAGTCGTGTAGCATATGTATGAATAACCATTGATTCAGAACCATTTTGACAAAGTAATGAAGTGTTGAATTTCAAAAGTAAGGAATTGCCTGGTATACCGTTATACGATGAATATTTTCATTCGGTTGTGTTTTATTAAAAGTTTGTGATATCATCTATGTAGGATTTTTACTTCAGCTCTCTGTTAATCTGTTGATATGGTGACAACAGCAACCATTCCGATGACAGGAATCAACAACCAAGCCAGGATTATTTCCCTGATTGCTCCGTCACTTCATCCATGCATTCCCGATGAACTCCATCAGCCGGATGACTGATCCTCATTTTCCAGGAGAAGAGAGATGAGAGGAAAACCAACGTCATACCAAGATGAACACATGGCATTTTCCTAATGACGGAAAAGCGGTTTTGCATGAAAGTAAATAGGCATGGAAAATAGCCGCCATCGTTGTGAAATCACAAAGGGTCTGCGTCGATGTGATGTCTAGTGTCAATGATGAATTTTTGTGTCTCCGTAGGTGCCAGTTCATAACATCAACAGTACTGTTCAAAGTGAGCTAAGACAAATATCTTGATTTTCTCTGAGTATTTATGAAAAGAAATAATGCATCAAAATGAGGAAGCCCTAGTGAACTTTTCACGGCAACGAAACTTTTTTCTTGCTATTGACAAAGTAGGGGAACATACTATACTGATACACTGAACTAGACAATGTTAAAGTCCCCTCCTACTGGTAGATACACATTGTGTTCCATTGAAGAATCTTTAACTTATTATACATTATCCAAAATGTTATCCCAAAATTATCATCTCAACAAGTTTTATCTTAAATATTCACAAAATATATAGAAGAAATTCACTTATTTTGATCAATTTAGAACAACAAGCATTTCTCCCATTGAAAACAATCTTCAATTAAAGTTTTGATCTGTTTCTGTAGCAATGCAGTTAAACATCCCAAGAATTGCAAAGATGTGTTTCTGATTGTCATTTTCTTGGCAAAGTATTACTGTAACCAACACTTCAATATATATGCAAAGTTGTAAAGTGCCATTTTTGCCCATTAAGCAGTTGTCAGTATCTTAATAAAATATCATTTTGCCACTTAAGTGAATCATGAAAGTCTAAGGCAGTCAACCATATTTTTAATATGACGGATTTCTACAAATAAAACACATAGGATTACAGAAGCAAAAGTACCAGTAGTTTTGAAGGAATTTTATACCAGAAATGACTGAAAAGTTGAAAAGGAGCATAAGTTTAGCAAGTTTCACAATCATACAGAACTCTTTGTCATGGAAACACTTAACATTAAACATTAAAAAACATTTATTAGATCACAATCCCAATCTCTTGCTGCATGGTGAGAAGTCAACTTCTTACCCACAATGCATTGCACTATCATGTCGTTTGCCCCCCTGGCACAAGACAAAAGGTATTTAAGGTTATTATAATGATAGCTACAGTTGTTGGAGGGTACACAATGGTCTGAAATGTGCACTTTGTATGATCACCAGCCGAAAGAAAACCCCAATATAAACATGGATGACATAGTCATTCACTCCTACCACATACATCAGCAGCATGTACATGTACCCGTATTGTGGTATATCAGAGCGGACATTTGACTTACTGGGATTAGCAAAGCAGAGTTTTCAGATAGAAACAGAATGGAACGTTGCCGCTGTGCATTGGCCCTTTTATCTCCAGTTTCTGATACAGAGGAACAGCTTGCATATCCAAAACAAAAAGTTAAACCGTCATGGAGTTGGTTGTGGCAGAACCAGGGATCATGCAGACTAAATTTGACAGCCATTTAGACGCACATAACTACAGAGAAGGATTGGTGTTTACAGAACTGAATTTCTAAAATATTTAAACACATAATACAAAATATGGAAGAACACGTAATTGATGTGTGCATACTGGGATACAAAGTATGAAATATTACATGATTGAGACATGATTATCAGACATGGTATGATCTGAAATTGAGATTTACCAGAAGGATAATTATGCAAGTAGGAGGAACTGATGATGTAACATAATTTGATTGGCAGATCTAGTAGGATATACCGTATTCATGACAACGGATTGTGAATATCCACCAATGTGTTTCAGCATGTTGCTTGCTACTTGTACGGTATATATCAGTACTGGGTACAACGTGAGCTCTATTGCAAAACTTAAATATGATAACGGTTGCAACACAAAAGACATACAGCACGGTTTAGTGTTTGATACTGAACACAGCTTTACATGGTTGGACTGGTTGGCTTGAAAGCCTAAATACTTAATGACTTTATTCCTGCCTCAATCAACTTGCGACTTGATGACATTTACGGAGATGAATTGAAATATTGAAATATACATGGCATCATCTATGTAATCTTCATCACCATGGGAACAACCAGTAATAGTGTACAGTACTATGCCGGTACGTGCAAACATTCACCAGAAACAAAAGTACATCATACTATATGTACATGTATTAACTGCAACAAAGTGAGGTTAACTACCTGATGGTATAAAAAGAGAAATACAGTAAAGATCTTACGCAATGGGTATATCAGCTACCAAAACTTCCAGCGTGGGCAAGTCATGAACCAAATACAACTTTGTAGAACAACTGTATGTTAAAATTGATCTGAAACTGGTGACAGACACTGAGATAGATTTTCTTTTGTTTTTTGGGGGAGGGACAACACTACCACTACATCTTCTAGGTAAATATAGGTCTGCCTTTGAAATGACTTTAGTTTAACAGTACAGCCAGACACTGGTACTGGGTATATCAAAGAAATGCAAGCAGAGACACTACAAAGACCGCATCATTAAAATCATGCATCACAAGGAAGTAATTCATACTGAACAATGGGAAAAGTGCTGCATCCCAACTGAGGGCAGGATATCGTGCAAGTCTTAATGACAATGTCATTACTGTTCAGCGGATACACTAAAAGGGAAAATTACATTTCTACTTTCACTTGTTGCTATTTCACAACACATCAATATTCAATATCCAGCATTAAACACAGGCCTGTATTGTGTGGTCATGGACACATCATGGTTTTTAACACAATAAAACCATCTTCATTCTCTCAGTGGTTGATACAAAGTGACTGCTTCTTGGCAGTTTTACTAAGAAACATCAAATATTAGTTGTAACGAGATTTTTCATTTCCTGTCAGTCAAGTGAAAGTTTCTATCGTATTTTGTTACCATAGCAACAGCAAGGCACCTTTACTGCGTTGTCGCTTCATATCTTGTGAAACAATAACTTGATTCAATACAGTTGTTTGACTTTTCCCACTGTACAAATTTTTTCAATTAAAGCTTTTATTTCATGGCATTTTATGATCTAACCTCTACTAGTTAATCACGTCGTATTGTTTTTCTGTTTGTCGTTAAATCAAATGTCATCTTAACATCAAGAAAAGACAGCATGTCAATATAGTTGATAAGAATTGTGATAATTAAATCTAAATCTTCCAGCAAATTTCTTTTAAGGCCAATCACTAGCATGGCGTGTGCAAAAAAATTGAAAGGCCATTGAAAGTTGCATGTACCAGTAGTTGCCGTGGCAACAAGTGAGCAGATGCAACTTGGCCAGTAATATGCTGAAGACTTATCAGTATCGGTGACTCGTATTTCATTATTAGTCCTAATAAATAATGCAATGTTGCCTTCCATAAATATCTTTTTTCCCATGTAGTGGGAGTAATATCCTGGAAACTACCTCCACAACCTCTTTTAATAAGTCAGAACGTCTGATATATGATTTTATACCAAAGTTCAAGACATCTGACAACTTCAAAAATGCTCCAATTTAATAAGAGACAAGAACTTGATTGAATATCAAACTTTTGATCATTGTGAACTTGATTAAGAAGAACAATTTCTTATAAATAAAACATGCTCCCCTGGTGGAGAAATAATTTCAAAACCATGAACGCTGTCATTTATCATTTGATGGTTATGCCATAAACCGAATGCTTCTAAGAAATGATATAGATCTCCAGCCTAGCCACCAAATATTGCAAGTGCTAGCTGCTTGTAAAACACAGCTTCCCTTTTAAAAGGGACTAAACTGACTTAAAAAAGTACTATGTATCTAAATCAGATTTGGTACAGAAATTAAAATCCAGTAGTAGCAACTTCATCTTAACGTCGTAAAAATTGATTTTTGGAAACATTGAATATATGGGCAGAGTAAATCTGATCTTTAATAGGTCCATAAATGCTGTGGCAGATAATAACAGAATTACTTGACTGTCAGATTATTTCTGAAGGAAATCTCTGAACCAATAAACATGTCCATGACTGAATTTAGTATAATCCAAATCAGCTTGTCACTGAAAAATCCCCTCTAATTCAATGACTGTCTTAATGTCTCATAAAGATTGCAGTGACCTTTCAATCCGAAACACAGCTTAACCCTTCATATTCCAAAGATGACATTTACTGTGCAATGATAAAAGCTTCATTTCTTGGAAAGTCCTACTTTTGGTCTTATTTTAGAATTTGCTTGTCGTGTCATCAAACCAGCCAGTATTATCATTGAGTACAATGAAAGAGGATTCTATGAGTTAGGAAAAATGTGACCATATATACTCATAGAACGGTATAAACAGCTTTATATAATCTTAAGACATCTTCATGTTTCTCGTTCAGACTGAATTTGTGCCCGTAACCTTTTCAACAGACATCAAGCTAGTACCAGTACATTCATTGATTTAAAATGCTTATACCGGTATATTCTAACAACTATAGTGCATACATGTACTGTACCACTATTCATTAACTTGCACTAGTGAGTAGTGTGTCATCTTCCAAGTGTGGTTTCAGTTCGGCATCAGATCACATGATGATATAGCATTGAGTACGAATCAACATGATAATTGATATTCTTTTTCTTCAAGATTGATAGTTTTTTTCCCATTTTCATCAAAAAAGTAGCGTACAGTCACTTTTATGTTGGTCCTTATATGACATAAAGTGACACTGATCTACCAATACCTTGGAGATAAGTCGCAAAGTCAAGACACATTTCCATATGGGAATATCTTCAAAAAAATACATTTGTCTTCAGCCTGGAACAACTTCATCAAAATAGTAGGTTATTGCACAAACTGATCTCCCGACACCTTTGAGATACTAGTAAGTCAACAAATCAAGAAATGTTCAAAGCCAATATCAGAATTGAATGTCAGTCAGTGTTCTTTACTCATATTGTCTGGAGACATGATTGTACACTGGTGTCTTTTAACTTCACACAAGACCTAATATATATCAGCTTTTAGCAGCAACACACACATGGCATATCTATTCATCGCTTTCCGTTCTCAGTGAAATAAACCCATTACTAGCACACCCTTCAGTGTGCAAATTAGCACACTTTTATATTTCCTATTTCCATCCATTTCCAGTTGCTATAACGCATTTTGATTTCTTTTCTACACTACTGCTTGTAGTTTTCTTTCGAGTCCATTGATCCATTACTCCAACATGGCTATGACATCAGCAACACCACCAGGTGGCGTCAATGCCACAAGTTGTCATGGTGACAGTCACCTGTTGCTATGGAGACCATGTGATGTAAGCTAGCTTTATTTGGTTGCTGCTTTTCCAGGGGGGCCAAACAAGCGTCTATTATTTGATCCTCTCTTAGCGAAATACCTTCTGCCATGCATTTCTTAGAAGTAGGGCACATCAGAACGAAAAGACATTTGTCTTTTAACCTGCCGTTTTCTTTAGAATGATTAACTATTGAGAGTGAGAAGTAGTGATTAATACTCAACTACAATCTGTTCTAGCAATGCTCCATGAAAAACGAAGTTACTATACTGATTAATTTGATGTCTTTAGTCACTCATTGCTGCTTTTACAGTGAATGCTATAATATACCACTGACAATTGCTTCAATACGATACATGTACAGTGACAATGTTTTTTATAAATATTTTCCTTAATAGACCATAGACAGTATGAATATGAATAGATTCACCTTCATTATGTGTAGACAAAGCTTATCTTTTGTTTTCTTTTAAACAGTGTTATTATTCTGACAAATACTGCAAATAGGTTAATCTATACGTGTAAGCTATCTCCCTAGCTAGTTTCCTCGCATAAATGGGCTATTACCGTACATTCTGAATTCATACAAACTCCCAGCAATGTTTTATTTTTAACAATTGCCCTGGGGGAGAGTAAATTTAAATCCTTTCAGAACTGCAAGGTTACACTGGGTCATCACGATGCCCTGAACAAAGAAAACTAATTTGGTGAGAGAGATTCCGCATCCACACAATTTTAATCATTGGTAATAAATGTGATCTGCAATGAGTGCCATCTAAAGGGGAGACAATGCAGTGCCTTAAATGGGTTATTAGTTACCATGGAAACCAGCCACCTCCACTTTTGGCTCAGTACTACATGTACATGGTAGATGTGGCAGGGAGAGAAGAACAGTTTTCATGCATTTTCAGTGGCTGCCAAAATGTTGTGGAATAAACTTCCCTTCGACAGCACTGTCTTTCACTTCTCAGTTGTCTTATAAACGCCATCTAAAATTTTATTTCTTCTAGAGATGGTGATTTGTGATTTATATTGTTGTACAGAGCACTGAGATGAGGTATCATGTGCTTTTGAGAAATATATTATACAATATTAATAATAGACATTTCCATCGTGACGTGTGAAGAAGACTGCTGTTCTTGCGAATATGAATGCCACAATACATGTGTGTGGGAGGAGTGTTCATGAACAAGAGACATGCTGTAAGGCCAGAGTGTCAATGAAAGTATTAACAGCAGTGTAGCTAGTTCAAAGTAACCAACCTTCAGATTAAGACTGGAGTGTCCTCCATTAAAACGAGCACATTTTCAGCTTAGTTTATACCAATGCTTCGTTGGAAACCTTAAAATTTATCTCGTGTTTCATTTGAAAATTGTAGCAGTGATAAAATAAAGAAGTACAAGTGAAATAAAATTGTCGTGATTTTTGCAACAGCAGTCGACAATACAAACACAGTGCAATATGGGTACCTTGGTGATCAACAATATTGACCTTAAGTTGATTGACTATGTTGTCATTTCAAAAGACGATTACATTAAATGGTTGAAGTTTGCAGCCTTCAGTGACTGTCAGAATTTCATGATGTTTGGATTCCCAATTCTATGACCTACACTATAAACAGTTTCATGACAAATGCTGTTTTGACTTGAGAATACCACGACAGTACATAAAACTTGTGGGAATGAGGTTACAGATTGTCTGTGAAGGTAAATCGTCTTTAATGAGGTTGAAAAGACTTTGAAGACGTAAAAGAACTCCATAAACATCCTTTACACATCTTTATGTCCCACCTGAAAAGATCATAGCGGTGATAAAATGCCAGTGATACCACACTACTTGGCTCAAGTCACTGCTGTACTATCCTTGATACGTGCATCCACTCAATTTTATCGTGATATCATTCTGCTCTTTGTAGCCCCAAGATTAACCCTTTGAGAGCCACAGTCAATTTTTGTTGCCTTTATAAAATAAACCCTAGTCAAGTTTTCTCAGATAGTTGCTAAATTTTGATGAAAAAGTAGTCAATTAAATGTGTTATCCATTTACTCCAAAATTATCAAAAAAATTACAGAAAAATTCATCAAAATTAGTAGAATGTTGCACTAAAATTTTGGTGGTAAAAAATTACAGTGCTCAAAGGGTTAATAGGAATCCAAAGGTGTCACTCCTTTGGACATGCTACGTTTTGCTTCATAACTCTGTCTCTAGATAGGGCGTTCTTTGGACATGCTACGTTTTGCTTCATAACTCTGTCTCTCAATAGGGCGTTCTTTGGACATGCTACGTTTTGCTTCATAACTCTGTCTCTAGATAGGGCGTTCTTTGGACATGCTACGTTTTGCTTCATAACTCTGTCTCTAGATAGGGCGTTCTTTGGACATGCTACGTTTTGCTTCATAACTCTGTCTCTCAATAGGGCGTTCTTCAATAACAGTGATAAAATGTTCCTCAAGCACTGTGCTCTCTATTTCATACAAACTTGTAAATTGATACTGGGTACTTTTCTCACAGCAGTGGATTTAAAGTAGGTCAGTTTTTAGCTGTATACAGTACCGGTACATGTAGTATTTTACAAAGGCCTCAAGTTACAATTTCATGGAGCAAATTAAACCTGTTTTTCTTGCAAAAATTTGTGTCAGACTTCCCTATCTCACAAACACAATACATGTGTACACATACCCCATACCTGAAGTTAGCAGTTGGCGTAATACATACATGTATGTTGATTTATCATCAATAGACCATATTCAAGTTTCACAATGTATAGCATTCTGAATGGTGTCTAATTTTAATCCAAAGCTGATACTGTAAGGTAAGTGTGAAATGTACATTAGATTGTGGTCATTCTCAAAGCTACAATTCATATACTGTTTTCACACTGTTGATATGCGACAAAAAGACTTCACACACTTGCACATGTAGTCTTGAATTGCTATTGAACTTCAAATGGATAAAGAACTACACATGTACCTATCGCCATTGGTGATAACACTTGAACATGGAAGGGAAGCACTGTTAGCATTTGGGTGGGTGCACTTGTCCAATGTCAGCACTTATTAAATCATAAACCAGGGCACTATGGAAGGTGATAAGTAGTTAATTTGACAAAGCAAATACGCCAATGCCCTGGTACACACCACACACCTGTGAATTGGTATGTGGTATTTGCTGAAGTGCTCTTATACAGTATGGATATACAAGTACATATTCAATAGAGTGATATACAAAATATCAGTAAAACATGATACCGTACAATGTGACATATGTCGGGATATTACAATCTATGGTCATATAATGATTAAATAGAGAGATAGCCTTATTGCTTGATCATCATTCGTATCATCATGTATAATATGTAAAAATTTGAATATACTGGTATGTATTGTTTGCACTCTATAGTCAAGTATCTGTTTACAGAAGTAGAATCCAATATGGATTGACAATAGATGATGCTGACTGATGCTACAGAGAAATGCAGAAAGCAAAGTTGATGTTCATGTGTTCAATTCCTACTGTACCGGTACACTGACAGGTGATTCCTCAGAATGTGTGATAAAGGAACAGCTCAAGGTACTATATCTATCACATTAAGCAAATGAAAAGGGATTTGTTTTCCTGGATTACAAAGTTTGAGATTACAGCTGGAAAAGAGAAGTCGATATCTGTATGGTACATGTGATCAGTCAGGTTGGCTAAGCTGATAGTACTTGAGTTGTCATGCACTTAAGAAACTCTTAAGATAAGATTTGTTTCCAGCCCTACTTAAGTCGTTTGAAGACTTCTACCGGTAGAATGGCGACAGCAGACGGCAGTGAAATACATACATGTACTTGGAAATTTAGAGGAGGTACTGACAAAATTACGAGCAACCAAAGCAGTTAACTGAAACAATTGATTTCTCATCTCTTTACCGTACATTGATGATGGAAGGGGAATCAGCCAAGATGGAGACATATGAATGTCTCATCTTTATTGAGCACCTGCTAAGTGAGTCATTAGAGGCCAGCCGGTGTAAAAAATCAAGCACCTGCCGATTTTGACGTCTGTTAGTCAACAAATTCAGACTGATGTTTAGAACCAATCAAAGATGATGATCCATCACATCTGTCCGCTGACTGTACCATCAGACAAAAAATTTCTGGCAGAGAAATAACAGACAAATTACAGTGAAATTGCTAAGCTGGAAACCATCCTAGAAAACATTTTCTATAATTTCAACTTAAAATTTGAAACAGTACAACACAACTGGCAAAAGTTCCCTCACCAGTGCTAGAGTCCAATTAGCCATTACCAGGCAATCTGAATAACACACAGAATAGCGGCAGAGATTTACCAACATGGCAGAAAATGAAGATATCCTTTTCCAAATGTATCTCACATTTCTGTGAGATCTACAAAGGCCCATAGGTTATGTCATTTTCAGTGCTTGCTGGAATTTATTGTTCAATGTGATATACCCATCATAGCCCAAACTTTCAGTTCTGTTTTTGATTATAGTATTTTTCCTGATGTCTAGCGACTATGATATTGTACCATATTACTGCTCGATTACTGCTTGTTGAAGTCGTGCAACAAAAGGCTTGCTTATTGCGCACTACAGATCAAGTGTTGCATCCATTGATAAGAAGTATTCTGTCTCTGTCAACATGATGTGTACCACGGAAGCAAAGCTGCAATGCCGGAGGTCCTCTGGTAAAGGAACATCTTACCCACCACATATCTAATCAAAAGCTCAAATTTACCATTTACATGTACAAATCAATTTCAGTAAATTTGAATTTTCTAATACTCAAATAACAAATTGCAAACTGCCTTTGATTCAAGGTTCACTGCTATTAAAAACATACATCTTTTCTGATAAACATAGCTAGTAGTCGAATGTTGAATTTTGTACAAACTGACTACTGGTACTGCAGTGCAAGTGGTCACCACAAATGAAGAAACTGGAATTTTCTTGACCACATTGTACACACAAAAAGGACTGGGTGCATTTTCTAAAGTTGAATTATAGATAAATGCATTCTGACAGTGTGTTGGGAAACGGAACAATCAAATATAATTCAAAATTTGAGAAAAATCAACCGACAAAATGATTTAGTAGACTTCTAGCAAGATTTACTGCAGCTGCTCTCAGTTATATCGGTTTATTATAAAACATTCCATTGAAGATAATTAAATTTAGAACTAATGACCATGTAATTTCCCATTTTCATTTTTTCATTAGTTTATATGTTGCTTCTTTATTGGAACTGGAATAAAAGTTGATGAGAAATTGAATAGGGATATGTTTGGCAACAGAGAAATTAGGCAGAAAACTATGACATATGGTGGTCATAAATGTAGGTGCAGTAATACGGTACAGTGAATCCAATTTTGATAATACCATATTTGTACTCGTAGACAACTTTTCACAACGTCACTTTATAATTTGTACGACTTCGTTGCACTTTCCAAATAATGGTTGGACCTGTACTTTGGTGAAGTCTTGCCTTAACCAAACTGGGTGATGAATTGATCTTGAATATTAACATTAATGCACGTTTATATTAATGATTAATTTAAGAGTTATTTGCATCAAACACTGCAACTATTGCTTTCGCAATTTGTGCTAGTCAGCCATTGTACCATGCAAGTTCAATTACTGGCTGGCAAATGCGTACATTTGCGTCAATGATTGTTATTTTCAGTTGTTGTACTTAACCTGATGTAGGTTGAAAATGCAATCTGATGAAAAGCTGTCGTCAACTGCTTTAATTGTACGCAATATCTATTGTACTGATTGATACGTATCCATATGGCATTCAGATTACAATACACAAATCAGACTCTCCAGTAAACACTACCTGCCTCTCCCATATACATTATTTCATTACTGGATGTTGAAATATAATTGGACTAGTGGTTCATAAACTCCACCCTGGACTTCTTTTCATCGCTTTTGAAAAGTAAAGAGATGTGTCTCAGTTTTTTAAATTCAAAATTGTCCCTGACTGCCAATTTGCATTTGGAACTTTGAGAAATTTGGTTCGTAGCTCTAAAATGTACTGCTTGCCATTTCAGAAGAGAATACACAATTAATGCATTCAGCAACTGACTGGGACAAATATTCAACGACTGACTAGGTCATGCAAGATGGATGTCCCCGGGTTAGGAATTGCAGTATTGCTCATCTCCTTGACATCCCTTTAAATAGAAACTGTAACGGTATGATATGAACTTCACTTTTGAGAGTGACACCTGTTGGTTACATCAAACTAGCAAAGACAAGTGCAGCTGCATGGAAACGAAAGTGCGTAGAATTCTTGAACAAATATGGGAAAGGAATTCTTGGACCCCTTTTATGAATGTCACAGTGACATACATAAACTTTCAGGATGTCCAGCTGTAATGAAATATACAGTGAAGTCAAAAAAAATTATCGTCTTTGTTTATGTGTATTAAAGCAAGAAAAGTCTGTTATATAAATCATGACTTGATAGGTGTATATAAAGGTCTTATATTGATCAAGTCTTTTAAAAATATCATATTGATATAATATAGGATATCTATGTTTTCCTATTTTTATAAACCAACTTGCTGATAGCAACCTAATGAACCTGGTGGTAAAAAGTTACCCCTCTTAGCACTATGGTTTGGCCCAAACCCGATATTATCCAAGGCAAGCACAGACCTTTTTATTGAGAGTGGGGCGGGAACAGATCAAAGGTCCAGTGTGCCGTTCTGCTTTTAGTTCTAACCATTTTTTAATACTTAAGGTACCGGTAAACCACCATTCTTTACTGTAATACAAATTATAATGTATCGGTACTTGGAGTAAAACATCCCCTGATAAAATTAATACCCAGTATACTGTGGAATACATGATACTTTCACTGAAAGCTTACGAAATCTCGGCTCTTTTTTCCAAGCACTTCCCGAACACATGGATATGTGACTAATGAGAGAGAGTGAATCCTTAGTACAGTAAAGTACAGACTGTAATCCATCTTATCGTTATCATTACAGTTTCTGTGGGAAGTAAAAGCCGCCTGAAATGATGGTCTACACAATAATCCGTTTTCTCAATCACGACGCTGGCAGATTGCAATCTACATTGCCGAGTGTGTGCTTGGCTGTCTGTGTTTGCGCAAGCCGCTTTCTTAAGTTTTGAACGGCTTCTAAATGTCACACCAAACCACTCAGGTATAAAACGCTTTAAGGTCGTTTCAAGATGCTGAAGATATAACCAGGTAAATGCCACAAAAACCTATTACCCAGAGACGTAGATCCCTGTTTTTCAGCTATCTCTGTTTTTCTTTCCTCCCTGGAAAAAAGATATCGGCACGTAATGAGATGAACTTTGCCTTTCTTCTGAGATGGGGAAATGTTTCCACAATCTAAAAATAAAACCACCCTGCTATTAATCATTGAGCCAACAATGGTTTATACCTTGAGCGTTCACCATACAAATAGTTTGTTGATTGTTTCCTACCAAGAAGAGTTTGAGTTCAATATCTTCCCACGTACACAGATGATGTGACCCTTGAGGTTTACTTGCCAGCGTGGGATGAAAGTCTTTTAAAGTTCCTGTGTTAACAGATTACTAATAAGCATTGTTGTATAGCCATGCTACCACAAACATGTTTTATATATCAGTCAACTCCCTGTTCGGTATGTGCTGGTATATTCATGTCAAATTACACTTTTTGCCACCAAAGACAACAAATCTCCATACGCAGTGATAAAAAATTCAAACTTTGTTTGCAGAAGTTTCTTCAAAAGAAATGGTCATAGCACAGGAGCAGATATCAAGTAGTAGGTGATAAATATGATTTAAAAGTGGGAAAAATTCATAAACAGCAATAACCCGTGAACTGTACAAATATACAAAGATAATTGTTATGCTTCTGAGACTTGTGGTAACTGGGACTTTGTGGTACCAGCTCTTTAGAGATCTGCTTACAACAATCACAGTAGTCCTAGCAACAAGTGTACTACCGGTATAGCATGGTTGAAAAATTCTTCCTGAACAGAGAACTTGGCACCCACTAGACAGTTACATGTACTGTCAAACAAGCAATGTACCCCAAACCAAATTTTCTGGCCACTCAAATTTCACATCAGCCTAAACTTAAACTGTACCCGGACCAAATTAGCCTGACTCTGATTGAACAGCATAAATGTTGCTTATTCATGTTAATCATATTCAGCATACTTAACCTGTTCATCCCTAATTCCCTGTCAAGAGGTCCACATTCCACATTGGTAACAATGGGTTCGGGCCAAACCATAGCAGTGAAAGGGTTAAAAACCTTCTCCTGCTCTGGTCTTTTGACATGATTAGTACTTGATTAGCACTTACACATGAATAAAACAATAAGGATAAAAGGATGCTAATATGATTGCAAAAGTCAGTGTTGTACCTTGTTTTAAAATATCAACTATCAAAATAAAATGCAGCATTTCATAAACATATACCGTATCATTTCATATTACTCTGAATTTATCAATATGTAAAATTCTGAGAAGCATCATTTGCATATCTATCAGGATCCAAAATAGAAATTCAACCACTGATTATGTACCAGTATACTTAACAAATGCTTGGGAACCCTGGTTGTTGTAGGTACAGTGTCCTTGAGATAGATATAAATTCATTGAATTTTCTAAAACTGGGAAAAGACAGCAATAGCTATCATTTGGTAATTTGATATGTAATGTTTGTATGTTGCACAAAACTTTCTACGGCATCTCATGGTACTACATGTATAGAGCAACAGACATATGTGTATCCTATTCCGCAGCAACCATAGATGGCTTGGTAGGGCATTACAAAGCAACAGATGCAAACAGGGTACCTGTACAATCTAACCAATCAAATTAATCTCTGCACAGGCTTAATTTCCTTGGTGATTTTCAACCTGTGAATCTTGTCAATGTTGGTTGCTAATTGGGTAGTACAATGACCGACTCTACTATCTTCGGATGCGTTGTGGAATGAGACTAACGAATTCACATCAATCTCCCGGGTGTGACCCTCGGGTACGCTTGCTGCACGTGGACAATAGAGGGAGGATCACATCTTAAGTATTTGAATTACTAGCTGGATGACCTCTGACCCCAGAGGGCATAAATGATATGTGCTTTAGGTGGTTTTGAAGAGGTTGGTGTTGTTTCAATCCATTGGTGATCATATCAACATCCAATACCACAGCGATAAACACTCTCTTAGAACTACTTATACCTATCTAAACTGGCTTAGTTTGTGTCAATAATATATTGGTATTCATGGTAACATACTGACTTGAAAGCTGCATCCTCCCTTCCTGGTACTGAGTCGCACTACAGCTTTTGTTGACATTCGGTGTACTATGTGATTTTAATTCTTCGTTCTTGTTTGAAAGTTGTGTTCAGTGACTTAATTTGTTCAGAGATGAAGCTGATAAAACACCTGCACTGAGTTCAGTATGAATTTCTATGCTTTCTAACAGCAACTATTCATGATTATGTACTGGTATGCACATGGTCTGGAAGTTGAATAAAACAATATTTTAATATATATACTGATAAAATGCAGTTTGGAGATATTGAAACTCAAGTTTAGGAACAGTCCTCCAGCCACAACCACCCTGTTTCAGCTAATGAGAGCCCAAAGCTTGAACTTTTGCTATTACCGGTAGTTTGAATTTCATCATTTCACTTGCAAATAATGTAAATGTATTCACTCTAAGGTCTGCATGTCCTGACATTTGGCAGTGTTGAATGTTTTGTCAACAGTTCTTCCACTTCTGAGTGTTTGAAGATACAATCCAATATGGCTGACATTTCAAATGACACACAATTGACACAATTGATACATTCATGCAGAGGAGGGCAAAACCAGTCATCACGTGGTATTTTCCAAAACCACTGCTACATAACACCCTGAGTGTTTGTAGAAGATCCTGCATAAAGCTAGTCTAGTATTCCTGAAACATTTGTACCAGTAATAACTGTTTTGCTAGACTCTGGCAAGCCTAATCCACTATGTAAAACTGTTAAAATACTGGAGGACACACATCTCTGATCTTAATACTTCTCTTTTTATCATTAGCACCGGTATATATATGTGTGCACCTTATATGTATGTAAGTATGGCTGTAAATGTGATATGCACATTTTAAAACACATCTGTACATATGGCAATATGGCTGACGCGCTATTTTCGGAAAATGGTGGCAAAGTGGTTGTACATTGAAAAGAAGTCTGTTTGCTAAGCATCAATTTTCAACTCATTTAAATGCAGCTAGGGCCCAGGGTTCTGTGAATCAAGCTGTATTTAAATTTGAAGGATGGACTGTTTCTAATAGGCAGGTGCTGTTCTAAGGCAATTAATATATGTCAATGAAGCTATTAACTGTGAATTTCCCTTCTTGTTCAAACCAGTATTGGCTGTTGAATGAATCTCTTGAGCGATCATTTTTTTAAATTGACTATTTTTTATTTCCTAAATTGTCCTTTTCTCAGCCATAGTTTCAATATTATCAACAAAAGTACACATCTAACAGACGACATTTTAATTCAAAAGTGGTCATTCATAATCACAGTACACTGATAATTTTTATTACATTATTTTAAAAATCACCATGGGATGTAACGGTACTCACAAATAAGCATTGATGAAATCTGATACAAGGTATTTTCCTTTAGATTCCTATTAAAAGCACAGAGGGTTGCCAAAGCAGGCCACAAGCGGCTCACTGAAATGCAGTGTCACTGCAGTACAATAAGAATAAAATTTTTGACTGCATACCGGTAGATGCCACCATTGCAATCCCATGATTCTTGTGATTGCGTCATGGAACGTCACCGCCCACCTTCGGTAGTTTTTTACTTTGAGCAAGATTTGTAAGCAATAAAGTTATAAAACTATTAAATTACCTGGAAAAGATGGAAATAAATTAAAAAAATCAATAAATTTTCAGTTGAGATAAATCATATCAGACTAAGTAGTCAGTCTCTGTGAGCTGCCTCACACATACCGGTATACCGGTAGCCAGCGATGCATCATTGATCAACACCTGTGACAAAAAGGAGTATGTTAAATATATCTTTATCCTAAACCTATCTACCACGAACAGTGAACTATCATTTTATTGAAATTTCATATCTGTATGAGCTTATGGGCTCAGCCCTTAGTGTGATATTAGACTGTATAGGTGGAGAGGAATCTGTTTGCATTTAGGTAATCAAGGCTTCTGCTGCCATGTCACGGTGAATAATTAATCAACTAACTAAATTATTAACAGATTAATGCATTTATTTCTTGTTTTCACTAATTATCTTAGCTGTATTTCATTTTTGAGTAATTGATATGAAAACAACTGGGAAATGATATTAGGATAATGTTAGGATGGTGAGGTGGCCTTCAGGTCTCGTGTATGTTTACAGTGCTACATGTAGGTGCTGATGCTGTTAGGATGGTGAGGTGGCCTTCAGGTCTCGTGTATGTTTACAGTGCTACATGTAGGTGCTGATGCTGTACGGTATGACCAGAGTTCAAGTTCTGGTATGACTTAGTAATGGTATGACAAAATTCACTGGTATTGACAAAGCTATAATATAATGTACAGTTTATATGTATGTTATGTTTTCAATTCATTTCTCACAAAAAATGCCAAAAGACAAGCAGAGAATACCACCGTTACCTAACAAGAAATTGACCAGATATTCAAAGTTTGGGCATACTCAGTGATCAGTAATACCAACCGGTACCTGAACAGTGAGTATTGTAAATGTATGTTGAGGGACAGTGAAATTTGGCTAATCCAGCAATGCCAAGTGTGGTCAGTAGATTTTGTCTGGCTGACATTAAAAAAGTTTGTGGTTTAAGGTTCAATATTATGCCATAACGCAGATATTTTAAACCGATTAACACTTAGATTATGGTCTTGAGCTCCAAGCAACTTTCTTGCACCCTGATATGATCCACACACAACAAATACGGTAGCTGATGTCAAAATCTAATGGCGCTGTTTCTCACGTGTATTGCTAACAAAGTAAAAGTAATAGATTGAGGACAGTGATTAAACACTTCAGAGTACCGTTTCTACTTTAAATTATTTACGACAAACTCAAACAAATTAACATTCTTATCACTTGGGGAGTTGTATGTTATCTTCAAGAATCCTTACTGCACCACGCCACTAGATCATTCACTGGGGAGATAAGAATAGAAAAGCCCCGGCAAATATCAAGGGTTCACTTTACCAAATTATCGAGATCTACAACTGATATGCATATTACATTTCTGAATATTTATATCATCAGTCACTTCCAGGGGCTGTTGTTCAGTACTGCTCCATAGAGCCAATTCTATTCCTGTCAAAAATGAAGAACACATGAATACAATTATTGGAATATCAACAGCAGGCAAACAGAATGCTTTTAGTAAAATAAGAATGATATTTCTGTCAGGCTTCTGTCTATTTCTTTATCTGTATGCTTTAACAGTAGGGTTGGTATTTTCAAGTTTTTTATTTTGATGCTCAAACATGAGCATGATCTTTCAAGGATACATTTATTGAATTCAAAAGCTAGAACATATGTTTTGCTTTGATTATATATAAACCATGATTCCATCTAAAAACAGTTTCTGTTCATGTTTTGTTTCCTAACATTCAGCTTAGATTTCATTGGTTGCTTCATTTCAGTGCACCTGTACCACCATGAATAATATGATAATTTGTAATTTTATGCATCAGCCTACTATGTCAACATTTAAATTGGTAAAATACCATCCATGGTGGATAAGAATATACGACCTTCAAGTCATATTTTGTATGCCACGCTATGAATGATTTCAATACCATAAACGGTATGCCTATGTCAATAAAAGCCTGAGTCTACTTTTTGCATACATGCTGTCCAAATGATATTATTTATCTGGCACTAGTAGCTAGCATCGAAATCTTCAAGTTGCCAAATGACAGCTTGTAATCTAAAACCATATGCAAACTTAACACATTTTCCTGGTTTTTTATAACCTAACAGTAGTCGACAAAGATGATATATTGAATAAATATGTTTAATTTATGTCTCTTGAAGAGTTGGTCCTTAACACATAAAAGCTAAAACATTGGATGAAACAGATATCAGACAGACTCCTACAGTAGCCCTACAGCATCATAAAACGTGTGAATAATCGACTGTATGCTTCATGCAAATTGATATTCATCCAAGACAACCATGCAATTTCATTTTATGCGGTAATTAATATTATATATGACGACTCCTGGGTATTGGCTGTTTTGCATGATGCCTCTGTGTCCATTGAGAAGTACTGTAGATAAAGACAAGTTGTCGTGGATGTCAAATAGAAGTGGACTGTCAACAATATTTCAATTATCATAATTCTTATATTCTTTGCAAGTTCCTGTCACTACTGGTACATTTTGCTCCACATTTTAACAGACAGGGCTGAACCAGAGTTACATGTAAATGAACGGTGGAGCATATTGCAAATTGAGATTAGTATGCGCTGAGCACTGTTCCTGTCTGCACACTGCTTATAAATAAATTTCTCACTCAGGTGCAATTAAGTATTGCATTTATTAAATCTTTATTGAGATGTGAGGCAATAGGTAGTGAATCACTCTGTGATACACTGTAACATCTCGTTTTAGGGTTACAGGTTTACCAATTATTGTAAAGTAATTGAGTTCTGAACACAGCCATATGTCATACAAGCTGAATGCCATAATGGAATAATGATGGACTGCATTTTCAATATTTAATTGTGTTTAATCTACTTCTTCTTGATTAAAAACAGGTTATTGAACCTACATATTAATATGACAAGATTTGACTCATTTCATCAAAGTTTTTACAGGCACAATAATTGATGTATTTGTTGACATTCAGCTTACACTGTAGATGGTAGCTTTTTACCTGCAATTATTTAAACTTAAGATTTTAGGTCACTGGAAACAGTTAATACTCTCACGTACGATGTAAATACTATATAAAAACCCCTGAGATTAAATTGGTACACATGGAATAAGAAGGGACAGTATGCAAAGTTAAAAACGTAAATTCATGAAAAGTTTTACTGAAAACTCACTTACTTTACTCTCTTTAAACTTTACCATCTGAGCCCCATAGTCCTAAAATCAAAACTGCAGGTAGATATCTACTGTACATGTATGGTATTAATTTTATCTCTCATCTGGCTGATAATTTAGATGATATGACATGAAAAGATGCATGTTTAAAGAAAATGTCGCCTGTTGTATTAAAGAGCAGATTAAAAGTTCTTTATAGACTGAGTTATAATATGGCTGACACACTGATGAGGTGTTAGTATAATAAAACAATCAATCAGGAGATTGAAAAGTCATCAACCCTCACATCCTGCCCAGACAGCAGATGGTACATGCCATATGTACATGAACAGGTGGGTCATTTGATGCCATCTTTGCTTCCGCTCTCACCTGGCACATTGCTAAAATCTGTCAGACAGCAAACAGTCACAAACATACTGCTATGACAGCCTTTAAAAGGCATTTGTAGAACTGCCAATATTGAAAGAATGCAAACATTGCTAGGAGAGAGGAAATGGATTCCATATCAAATTCTAAAGATTAAATTACAAATTTTACAGAGAGAAAATATCAGGGTTTGAAAAGTTCATGAAAACTTTGAATTTTTGCTTAAAGTTGACCCTACTTGACCTAACAGTGGTAAAATATCCAATGACAGCTCATTCGATAGGAAATTGAATCAGTGATGGCAGGTTCAAATGGCCTGTGTTGGGAAATGCCATGAAATGATATACCGGTAGTCCTAAAACATCTATTTGCTTAGATGTACTCCAGCTCGGTACATTCACTTGCTCCGTTGAAAACAATGGCTATGCTTACTGGTGAAAAGGCTAACAAAACTGAAAGAGATACAAAGCTTCTGCTTCCCTACTTTGTGTGGTGTTTTTTTTTGTTGATGCTGACTAGGTTTAATATTATCATGAGGAAGTTTGTTTTTTTTTGCTCCACACTACTAATTATGGGATAATATCCCCATCCGTTGTCACATTGAAGGGGCAAGTGCTTTATCAGAATGACTTTGTTGCAAATGTTCGACTACCAACTCCATTATTATGGTGAGACTAAGGCAGCATACTCCATTATATGGGGGCCCGTTCTGGTCAAAATTATGTTTTATTAATTTTAGTATGTTAGAATTAATTTTATGTAGACTGGAATTAATTTACTAGCACCTTGAATTAATTGTATGTTTCTTTTAATAATTTTTATATGCTTTAATTAATTTTGTGTAGTCATGCCAAATTAATTTTATGTGTTCCAATTAATTATTTCTGCTTATCTTTGCTGTAATTAATTTTATGTAGTCTAGAATTAATTTTGCTAACATTTCAAATTATTTATATTTTTTTACGTGCCGGAATTAATTTTATGTAGTCTAGATTTAATATATTAATTCCTTCAATTGATTTGGGGTTCAAAATGTTTCACGTCCTGCAATTAATTTAACTTGTGCCAGAATTAATTTCTACTAGTGTCTTGAATTAATTTTGTGTTCGGTCGAAGTAATTATGTGTTTGAGCGAATTAATTATATGTGTTCGCTCGAATTAATTATATGTGTTCGCTCGAATTAATTTTATGTGTTTGCTCGAATTAATTATATGTGTTTGCTCGAATTATTTTCGGCCGATCCCACAGTCCTTTGCGCACGCTTTCTTAAATCAATATGGCGGCTCCCGACCGGAGTGGTATTATTCAGGCGCTCGAACCGTGATCTGTGAAAATGGAAATCAATAAACTGATCACAAAAACTTTTGTAGTGTCTCCTGTCTGAGGGATCGTGTATGTGATTGCCCATAGAGCGAAGCCCGACCAATTTTGTGTTTACGTCAGACGCGAACGTTCACCTTTTCTATCGGGCTTTGCCAATCATCGTGTAGTGTAGTGTAGTGCAGTGTGTACCGTAAGCGTACGCAGCATTCGAAAAGAAATCTGCCGAACAGATATCTACGAATATGAAAACCAATAAAGAACTCAACAATGACCACCAGGAAATGTCTCCAAGCTTGATTACTGTCAAATGTCCCTAATTACAAAATATAGCATTCAGCAGTTTCACCTCTATCTGACAGGCTTCGCTACGCGAAGCTGGCCTGAATACCGGAGGAGAAAACTAACAGGCCGGCTTCGCGTAGCGAAGCCTGTCAGATAGAGGTGAAACTGCCGAATGCTATATAGGGACATTTGACAGTAATCAAGCTTGGAGACATTTCCTGGTGGTCATTGTTAAGTTCTTTATTGGTTTTCATATTCGTAGATATCTGTTCGGCAGATTTCTTTTCGAATGCTGCGTACGCTTACGGTACACACTGCACTACACTACACTACACTACAGTACACGATGATTTGCAAAGCCCGATAGAAAGGGTGAACGTTCGCGTCTGACGTAAACACAAAATTGGTCGGGCTTCGCTCTATGGGCAATGACATACACGATCCCTTAGACAGGAGATACTACAAAAGTTTTTGTGATCAGTTTATTGATTTCATTTTCACAGATCACGGTTCGAGCGCCTGAATAATACCACTCGGGTCGGGAGCCGCCATATTGATTTAAGAAAGCGTGCGCAAAGGACTGTGGGATCGGCCGAAAATAATTCGAGCAAACACATATAATTAATTCGAGCAAACACATAAAATTAATTCGAGCGAACACATATAATTAATTCGAGCGAACACATATAATTAATTCGCTCAAACACATAATTACTTCGACCGAACACAAAATTAATTCAGGACACTAGTAGAAATTAATTCTGGCACACATTAAATTAATTGCGCACGTGAAAACATTTGAACCCCAAATCAATTGAAGGAATTAATATATTAAATCTAGACTACATAAAATTAATTCCGGCACGAAAAAAAAATATAAATAATTTGAAATGTTAGCAAAATTATTTCTAGACTACATAAAATTAATTACAGCAAAGATAAGCAGAAATAATTAATTGGAACACATAAAATTAATTCGGCATGACTACACAAAATTAATTAAAGCATATAAAAATTAATTAAAAGAAACATACAATTAATTCAAGGTGCTAGTAAATTAATTCCAGTCTACATAAAATTAATTCAACATACTAAAATTAATAAAACATAATTTTGACCAGAACGGGCCCCCATACCATTACATAGACAATTAATTCTGAATACCCGGTACATGTGGTCCAGGATTCACTGTGTTGTGACAATAAATCAAAAGGCACTAATACCGGTACATATTCACTCATAAATTCAAAGTACTGGTACCTGCAGTACAGTACATAGCTCCACTGTCATCATTGATGACAATGGTTTTGGGCAGAATCATGGCAGTGAAAGGTCAAAATGGTTCACTACCAGCAGAGTTCCATGCTTTGATTCCTCACCATACAGGTATAATATATCTTTCCATATTTTAGGAGTGGTGCACTCTGCAGACTATCCAAAGAACAGTATCTTATGTATGCAAATATGTCTTTAAAGAAGTAAATATTAGCCCGACTAGGACACTGCAATAATTAACTGATATAAGTGCAAATTATTAATACCTCTATTCTCTGTTGCTTGATTGTACAGCAAAGATATGGAGATGACTCTGCAGAATGTCAGAATAAATGACTCTGACAAAATTCAGTGTTGGTATTCTCTGAATTCGAAAAGACTGACAAGAATACGGTACTAGGACAGTTGTATTAAGAAAGCCAAGTGGGCAGCAAAGCTGAAAATAATTGCCCCTGGAATAACTGAATGACGACGCATTACCTTATTTTTTCCACTGAGATAAGAGAGAAAGTGATTTCTGGTTGATGACTGAAAGCATTATTGATGTATTACAAATGATGTAACTATAAATAAGTTTGAACGGGAGAGAATAAATACTTGCATAACAAAGAGACTTTGAAATGAGAACACATCTGACTCTTCATTACAGACACACATGTGCTGCAAATCCAGATATCAGAATGCTCTCACAACACGGCGGCCTTATTTTTCAGAAACGCCATACGTACCGTAAATGTGCCAACCCATGTGGCACTCTGAAGTAGTTAAATATCTCGTAATAGCGCAAGCCCTACGTGTTAAATCCCAGAACACTTTCCTCCATGGCCAAACATTTGATGAAAATATTGATGACCTAGCAATTTTGTGTGACATTAATCTGGTCCAGTTTGTTTGTGAGCAGCAAGGGGATACCTAGCTTTTTTCCAGTCTGATTACAAGTCACACAGAACAAGAATTATCTGAATCTGAAACACTGAATTTGAAATCACTGTGACCGTGCCATTTTCACGTTGATTATACCTACTGCAGTCAATATAAGGATTGTTACAGATTATATAGATTTTGAGCACAAGCAACTAAACATTTACATTTTTTGCTATTTCTGTGTCTTTGAAATGACTCAATAATATGCCATTTGATGATGCAAATCACAAAAAGGAAGATCACTTTATTTTGGATGCGATGAGAGAGGTGAGAGATGGAATGAAAAGGGAACTGTGAGGGATGAAATGAACATATTCAGAAAGACACACAGCTAGAGAGGGCAGGGACAGAATGATGTGGTATACATATACAGAGTTTTCAAAAGGTATCAGTTAGGATAACCCCCTGATATAAAGGATCCAACATCGTATTAAATCCGGCCACCATCTCAGATACATGTAATAAGTACTGGTAACCACTGCAGCATGTCCCTATAATAACAATACACAACTTGTATTCAATTTGCAGGATGATATGAGGTACATATATATCTCCAGTCCCTGTACATAACTGATTCATCATTTCCGGTATGAAACAGAATGTGCTGATATGATAGAGAAGGTGACAGCTGGTGAGAGCCAAAGGGCAAATCAATACTTTGATAAATGATCGTGTCTGTGTTGTAAAATGAACAGCAGGAACTCATTGATTGCTGCCACAATATTCTCTTTTTATTACATTGTTCACTATTTGAGCTAATCTATTGTTTCTGAAAGTATGGGTAGAAATGAAACCACAGCTTTAGAAACAGGGAACGTTTTCAAATACTGCATTAAAAATCAATTCCCATTTTGATGTTACGCGGAAATGGTCTGCTATAGATATGCCAGGTCTTTGGTCTTGGGGCACTGGACAACTCAAATTTACAATCGCTCATTCAACCTTCCTGATATACAATATTTAGGTAGCGTAACTCTGGAGACCTGACTATACAATGACTGTACAGGTACAGAGTGTACCACTATGCATGCTATGGGCAGACTGCCAATGGGTTGCAATCAATTGACTTCACTTGACACACCAGTCATTCTCTAATCTAATGATTTCTCACCTGATACATAATCTGATTGTATCCATGGTTTGACAAAATGACTGCCAAGGCAAATGTGTTGCCTGAAGAAAACCCACATGTTGTTATTTTATCAACAGATTGCCAGTAATTTGCACAAAAGAAATATCAGAATTTACAAGGTTCACCTGCGTGTGAATATTTCAAATGTATGGTGTCAAGTATGGAAAGTCCGAAACCATGGTTGGGATGACCGCGTAAGCTTTGCCATGATGAATACAAGAATATTTCTGTTTAATAACAACTATTTTTTGAATGGTTTTAGAAAGATAAAACCTATACTTGGGATATCATTGTTGCCAATTTTGTGTTATTTTACAAGTACTTCGAAAAATGCTGAGATACAATGCCTGACTAAATAACTTCAGCCCAAGTCACAGTAGAGTATTGAAAGAAAGACAGCAGAGACATACCTTCTTGTCTCTACAAGGAATATGCACAATAAATGAGATAATGGTGGTTCCCATAAACAGCAAAGCTCAGCTAACACATAACTTGTTTGGTAAAGTTTATTTCACTCTCACATTAAAAATGATCAACTTTGGATAACTTTGCTGTTGATTATATTTCATGATTCCATAGGAAAGCATAGAAAAACCAGCAACTTCCATCACAGTAAAAGATATCTTTTCTTACCGGTACTTTCTGAAATAGCAGTACCTGTATGTGTGCATTTTCTGAAAGAGAAATACCAGGTACATCAAATGACATATAATTTATTGATCATGTATGCTAAGTAAGGGCTGTACGCAGGTACACAGAAAACTGACCATCCTGAATACTGGTAAAATGAAGAGGTTGTTAATCCCTGAATTTGGAAAAGATTTTCAGCAGTATTCACTTCTGTTGTGTGAAGTCGCTGGATGTACGGTAAATTACAGAAGTGATACAGACGAGAATAAATTGTGTAAATAAATACTTTAAAAGTTTGTTCTAAGAGTAAGTCAAAGCTGCCGTCATCTACAATTCCACATTCTCCTTTTATTTGACTTGAAATCCAAATCAGGAATTCCTCTTTTTAGGATTTTTATTTCATGTTTCATTTCCTATTTTCCAAGACATATCACGTGTTTACAGGCCAGACATTGGTTTAAAACTGATTTTAATGATAAAGCCCTCATCATCTGCTTCACATTGCACTTAGCACATACCTAAGCACCTTAAATTTGAAATTTAAAACTAAGGGTACCATTGAGAATGACTATTGACGTTTATTTGAAACAACATTTACTTTCCGGCAATTATGCGAATATGAGAACTGTTCAGGAAAGGTCTACCGGTATCGTTGTCAACAACATTATTGGCCATTTTTTCTGATTTGCTAATCTCCACATTTCTGAGTCTTTAATCTTTTAATCCATTGAGAATTTCAGAATTATTCAAGTTAATGGGTATAGCATCTTGAGCAAAAGATCATCAATTCAAAAGCTGCTGTAATTTCATATTCAATGTGAAATGACACATAAACATCAGATGTCAAACAATACAGTAATTGCATTTGGAAAACTGTCAAGATGATCTTCATCTTTATGGATGACTCAGGTATTAATCAAAAGATCAATATTATTTTTTCCCATTTAATCTACAGTTCTTTTTGTATTAACGTTTCAATTTTACATTCAAGTAAGCTACTTAAGATCTGCAGAATTTGTCAGTAATGTAATTTCAGGCTAAGCAAATACAGTTCAAATGCCCTGGTTTGAGTCTCGTGAGTATAGAAACAGGAAGTGAATGATTGGAAATACCCGCTGATACCATGGTAAATGGAATCAATAGATATTGGATATTGTCCCAGCCTACAAGAATTTATATTTGACACATAACATAGGAGTTCTGTGCCAAGTGCTGTACCTATCCACTGTTTCTTAGTGGAGTAACATACCCGGTACATACATGTTTGAAATCACTAAATTTGAATAAGATGATGCTGGGTATTCAACATTGCAAGTCGCAACACCTACAACCTGAAGTGGTATGTATATGAAATAAAAAAAATGACCACTTAAACTTACTCTTACTGTCCTGTGCACAAATAATTATGGGTAATAATATTACAATTAGATTGACTTTTGTTTTATCACTACAGGTTCTCTTTCACAATTAAAATATATAGAAAACAGTAGCTGACAGTCCCTGTTTGGCTTTTCCAGTGTTTTCCAATGTACACTGTATATCAGAGGGGAAGGGAATTAACACAATAATGCCATACCCTGTGATTATCTGTCTTGGTGTATGCAATCAACTGTGATGCTATTAAAATTTACAACTTCGACCTCAAAAGGGAAGTATTAACTTGTTTGCTTTTTATTACCATACTCAAGAGGATTTCCAGTGAATAATGTAAAATATTTGAATTGGCCATGAGGAGTTTATTACAGGTTAGTAGCCTCTCAGTATACAGTCATTATTGTGTGGAGACATGATTATTGTAATTTCATGGTCATGCATGCAAACCTGCTGCAACTTTTACAGTACTGGGTATCTACCGCTATGCAAGATTAACATTATTGAAACCCTGGATGGTACCTTTTTGTCCAATACTACACATACATCGGTAGCTGGGATGCACTGTCACAAATTTCAGAAAATGTGTAAGTCCTGCATGAGAATTGTGGCGCATTATAGCAGTCTCAAAGCTTTGATCATGTCACCTTTTTGGAGCAAAATAGGCCTAGCTTCTACTGGCATACTGTTGTAATACTGGTATATGCCTATGTTATTAAATGTTACAATGAAAGAGTGTGCCAATCACCACTTTGATAAGCATACAGTACCTAAGTTTTCTCATAGTAAGTTGAACAATATATTTTATAATACAATATTTGTAATGAAACTGATCACCTGATATGGTAAAGCCTGGATCTTCAACTGATTGGACATCATTATCATAATGATATTCGGATAAAACAACACCATTATCATAATGATATTCAGATAAAACAACTGAATCACACATTTGTGTAGTCATGAAGCAAATCAGTTAAAAAGCACAACTACAGATTATGACCTTGTATACTGTATGGCACATACACACAGAAATAAAGTCACATTTATGTGTAGGGTGTAGTATTGCTTTTTACAGCAATGGGAAGGTACAGAAACAGCAAAAGTGATCATTAAAATCGCCTTTCAACAGACGTTTTCTTGTAAGCGCCACTTCAATGTAAATGTTGTGACACATCTTCGCATGCCAGATACGATACCTGGACTGAATTTTCTCATCACATCACACGCCCACAATTAACGGGAAGCATTTCATGGCCATCACTGGATACATACAGATCACTCAGAAGCTGATTGCTATCGGGTCCCATCTGTGGGAGGTAGACACTTTCACTTTCAATTCATTTGGGAAATGCCGTGCCTGAGAGTAAAGCTGGAAATTTTACATGCTATCAGATTTGTATTAATTCATCAACTCTTCGTGACTTTTCCTAATTGAGATTGCTTGCAGGGAAAATATTGCTAAATATCAGGAAATGTGAAAAAAATGTAGCCTTGAGCAGCTACAGGTGTTACTTTTTGAACAATTTTTTAGTTTTCTCAATTAAAATTGTCAGCATTTTGCTAATGCCATAAGGCGTGTTCACAAAAGGAAGCAACTAAATCTATATTCCTGGGAATTCAAGCAATATTACTTATCATGGTGATCATCTTTGCGTACAGCCACAATGTTATCATAATTCAAAGAATATATTCTACATTCTGAAGAAAAGCATAGGTTTTTTATTTATCGGGTTTCAGACTCGAAACTTAAGCTTCTGTTAACATGAAACTCTTGTCAATATGACATACTTATGAGAATTTCAACCCATTTCCCATACCACACATCCTGCTCCCAGAATATCCCATTCAAAAACAAAATGTATAAACATCTTTTCTTGTTATGGCCGGCCCAACAATTCAACTTGTTTGTCATAGCTGTTGCAAGATAAGAGCTAATAACTTGAAGTTCGTTTCAATGTGATGACTCACAAATCACTGAGTGCAATATGGCACAGCCTCTCTGAATGCTGATGGCTAGAGATACACTCACTTAACTTCATACTACCGGGGTATATCTGATTATGACTTCTTTAACATAAAGACACTGCATATTATGTATGCCACAGAAATAAATCCATATTGTTCTTGTACAAAGGGTTACTGACTGGGCTGTCGAGTTAGTTTTCAATCTTTCCCGTTATCTCCCCATAAGCATGTTTATTATCAGCGGGAACAATGACTAAAACCACATAAACAGTCAATGTCAACAAGTACTATGTGAGAACCAGGGATTGAGGACTGCCCCTTTAAACACAAACTGCAAAAGGTTTGTTTTAATTCATTGTTAAAATACAGTGTTTTTATGTTTTTCTGAAAATTTTCATTGTATTTGATAATTTGATATAATTCACTGTGCAAAATATCACATTCTGACAAGGTTCCTTGAAACACCAGTTCATATAAATGTGATTTATTTCAAATTATTCCAAAGCATGTACATTGTACAGGTAGATTTGGATTTGTGGCAATACATTGTAATATTCCACAGAAACCCCTTTCAGTGTATACAGCCATTATTGAGAAAGGGTATCACTAGAAACATTTGAAAGCTCAATCACAGCCACTTCTGCTATGAGACGGCATCCCTAGAAAGATGGCCAACATGCACCCACGTCAAAGAACATGAAGTATGTGATATGTAACTGCAGGCAGGATTTGTCAGCTTTTTAATACACTGTATGGTACAACTACACTGTATGGTACAACTACAAGCTATAAGCAGGTACACTGTACAGTACAGCCAATAGTAGCGTATTACACATCAATCACATGCTCACACATATTTTGCTCAAAATCTGCTGAAACACTAGATTCAAAACTATTTTCTGCCATGTACAGGGACAGAGCTACAGTACAAATGAAAATGAACTGATACTGTCCCATCTTATTTTCTGAACACGGACTGAAATTGGTGAATTGGTGAAAATTACAACATCTCCTTGCAAGTAGGGGATGTATGAAATGATGGACTGAACTGATTCAGTTTCTTAATGATACACCTTTGATGACTGTCACTGAAATCACTTTCAAGTTTTTTTGATTATTCAGCCCACCAAAAAAAATGCTTGAAAAACAATGTCATCAATATCATAAGAACTATAAATTCAGTTGGACGAATTGTCTGTTCTCATTTATAAACCACAAACTTACAAGTATCAGCGACTGAATAATGACATGAACTTTCCAATATCTCTTTATTGCACTAATAATGGGATACCTTGTTAGGTAATAAGTCTGGTTGCACTTCCTCAATGGATCAAGCCCATACCGGTACTGTACTTTGTCACCCTGTTTCACATATCCGTGAAGATTTCTCATATTACAGTGTCTGGTGTTCTGCTATGACCTGGGGGCAAACTTTGCCCAGTTTCTACAAGTACATAATTTGACAAGTCTATAATTGTGTTCATTCTTCTAGAAAAACAAAGACTCTTGTAAGTGAACTTTCAGTGTGTTCAAGAAGTGGGCCTGTAAGTGCTTATAGATGATATTTCCTGTCTGAGGCATTGGTTGTCATATGATCCAAATGAAACTGTCTAGGGCGGTGTTAGATTGAAGTTATCAATTGGAAATTTGGAACCCAGGAGTACCGGTACAACAGTGCCACAATTATTCATTGATTTTTCAAGTCATTCCATGGCAACTGGTTTACAAACAAAAGCACAAGCAAAACTATCTTGAAACAGATTATGAGCAAGAAGACTGCAAAATTTGACACGGTGAAAAGAATGTCAGAGATCTTATAAGTGATTTTCGATATGCCAGGAGATATTACAACATCCATGTACTAGTACTGTACTGTACATATATACTGTGTGTTAATTTAAATTTTATATGAGCAAAGGTACTGTTTACAACACCTGTGAACACATTCATAATTAATATCTAACAGTATGTAATTAATGTTTATTTGTAATTTTTCAGTTTTCTATGAATGTACGATGAAAATTTGATAAAAATTTTTCTCAAGTTTGCAAGATGAATTGTTAAAAGCTGTAACAGAGGACCTCCAGGTGCTTCATGTTAAAATTCACCTATCAAATTTTAATTCACTTGTTTACACAGTATTTGGATTGAAATTACTAGATGGCACAGATTTTCTACATATATCTAAAAACCTAATTTGATTGCTTGATTCAAAACATCGCGTATTCTTTCAACAATATGATGAAAATGGTCTGTGGACAGCAAGTTTGATACAAGTCTTAAAAACCTCTGAATACCATGGGCATAATAATATACTGTACTTCAGGTTATAAATTACAGGTTTCTTGAGTAGTCAGTTTTTTCAAAGGTATGACTACTGAACTAACAAGAAAGGGGGCAAGCACAATCCCAAGGGACTAATTCTTCCAAACACACGCACATACACTAAATAATATCACCTCACCAATAAATCTTGCACAGCATATTGGACCCAAGTGCAAAACATTTTCATTCATACGGCTTAGATTTTTATACACAGTATTAGATGTTTATGTAATAAGTCTATAAGATTTATACTTTTATGTGCTTGACTGCCACCTGTACAATGGTGATAACAAAATATGAATGCGCATGGCTGAATTGAGGGGTGAATTGTGTGTTTATCAATTTGTGTCTCATTAGCGACAATACCACCTGTGTCATTGTGTGCTGTGAATTAAATTCAATGACAAAAAATCCCACCAGGTCATACCTATGTCAGCAAAAAAATAAAGAATGCCTTGATATTGGCTGTTCTGTGCATGCTGGGAAGAGTGCGTATAGATTGCAACATCTATTTTGCTCTACTGGTGAATGCATGATTTCCCCTGGCGTTTTCTATTTCTGTTTGCCAACACGACTTTCTGAGACAATTGTTGCGGTTTCATAACTCACAGACCAAACTGATCAAGCTTGAAAATAAAGCAGTAATTTCATTCCTTTTCATTCTGAGTGACAGCAGGCTTGGAATAAACACAATTTACCTGTATCTGACGTGTTGGAGCTAAATTCAGAGGCAGAGAGAGAGAGAGAAAATCCATCAATATCTGCCACAAGCAATTTGTCTGTAATATCCAAAAATAAATTTCCAATGCATCGACAGCCTTTTTTTAACCTGCCTCCCGGCCATCTCTTCATTGCTGCTGATTTCGTTACCAATGGCAACAACGATTTGTAGTTAGACAGTATCCCTCTGATGTGACTGATCAATGATTTGGTAAAAATTCTCCAAATCTTGTTGTGTTGTGTTTAATGTACATTGATTTGATACACATTCAATTTATCAAAATATACATTGTATTAATCCCAGAAAACATCTGCTTCAGGCCTTCTTACCGACAACCAAGTAGCTTTTTGCTGGTCTGCCATTTATGGATTTTCCCTCTATAATGACTGTCTGCAGGTACCATTACATAAATCAAAAGTTCAAAATGTTTTTGGCACACTGGCAATTACAATTCATCAACATAGCTTTCTTTTCAAATCCTTGATATAAAAGTGCAAATGCTGAAGGCTATCAGGGTCTCACCTTTCTGAAACAGAGAGTACAAATGCTCTTGTTGAGAGAAATCTATTGGTTTCTGACTTTGTAAGGTTATACTGTCTGATCACTGAGAATGAAAAATTTTCTTTCATGGATTATTGCTGTGTGATGGTAACTCAAGTGAGATTGAAAACATCATGGCACTTGGAAGTTAGGCATCCACTGGGAGAAGCTGTTTTCAATGTCAGGTTGAAGTTCTGACATGAAGTGGGTGGGTTTTTTTTCTTTCTCACTGACTTCTAAGGAATTGATAAGATTTCTTGACAGAGACAGCTGTTAAAGGGCTGACATTTTGTGATGGCATGGTTTCTGCGCCTTGACATCATGCATCGATGTTGGAGTGTGCAGCCCATCCAGGTCAGATAGCTGTCTACTCATGTTTTGGTGTCACTAGGCGGTGACTGAGTGGTATAACAATAGTGCGATGTGCAAACACTCTGTGCTAAACAGTAAAACTTTATTGTCCGCAACTTGGATCAACAAACTATATTTATAGTATGGCTTGTAATGGTAATAAATTAAATGAATAATATCTGTTTGAAAATTTTCTTGCCGACAGTAACTACATTATTCATTGAATGCATTTACTAGCATCTTTGTGAAGCAATATTAAATTTGTGTTAATCAAATTGCAGATTAATAGAGGAAATTGAAGCACTTCTTTATTTAAACTCCCATACTTTAAATCTGGATTTTTGTTTTTATACCAACCACACTTTCGGGAGCTTTGATAGTATGCAGTGATCAGGTCTAATCATTTGAGAAATTCTGACTTCGTCAGGTACATGTTGGCCAATTTGCAAGTTTCTAATGACTTATTACTGTACCGGTACATGTTCTACACTGTATCTGTAATTTTACCGACAATTTTCATCACCGTACAAGAGCAATATATATTTTGTTCAATTATATTTTACCACAAATAGTAGTAATATCCAAGGACCATACACATGCAGATCAGAAAGCCTAACACAGCCCTAGATCCAGTTTGAGGGGGACACAAATAACTTATACCTGTCATGGTATTTTTAAAGCAAACAGGCCAGGCTGGTTAAACCTTTTAGACACTGCATTTTTTAACAGCTCTGCTGTTTTCCATGGTGATGTTGTACTGTATCTGTTCACAGGAAATATTGGCAGAGAGCAGTAAGACAAGCTGTGTTTCCTCTGGCTTCTGAAATTTTTTAGTAAATTTACGAATTGGGTATTGAAACTTTTCGTAAATTTTGAAATTCATAAGTAAAGTTAACCGTTCCAATACGGAATATCATTCAATCAAATTCAAATTAAGTACAACATGTGCTCAGACAGAACTATTTTGAGGTTTGGGGGCCTTGAGCTCTCAATCAACCAGCTGCTTTGCTTCCTTGCATTCGTATATTTACGAATCAACAATGAAAAAAATTAGTAAATCATCTAAAAAATTAGTAATTTTACGAATTTGAGAGTGGCAGAGGAAATACAGACAAGGGAAAGGCTATGGTACCTACAAACAGCCTTGGCGCTCCTTCTTTCACAAGTCACTAAAAATCCTGCACAAATTGCAGAGTCAACACAAATCTTGTACAATGTATATAGAAAACCAGAAAGTTATCTCTCCTTATAGTGGAAGATATTGGAACGTAAAATTTTGAATTTTTCTGCAATCACATTTGAGCAAGATTGTAGGAATTAAACTTGTTGTTCTACAGTGCTGTATAACTAAGACATACATTCTTGACAAGGTTTGAAAGTTGCATAAATGTGTATGTTAGGTACCGGTATGTAGAAAAGGCAAACTGGAGACATAAATACAACAAAAGCACTTCTATATCAGCATTTGGCATCGAAAACATCTGGACATCAACACAACATCAACTAAATCATTCCACAAAAATCGTATAGCTCAGTGTTTTCAATTTTAGTACAGCATACAGTTAGGTTACAACATTCGCTACTTACAAAACCGCAACATGCAACATCTTTAAAGGTTAAGCCAACTTGTCCTCATTTCCTATATAAAAGAGCATCTCAAAATGCCATGTATCTCATTGTTATAATTATCTAAACTCATGTAAACTTCTCTTCTAGTTTGACTTGCCTCTGTTGCTATGGAGATTAGTTCTACATGGTGATTTGCCTCATAAGGCTTTCCCATCTCTAATACAAAATTCTAAATGTTTCATGTTCTTTATTAATAATCATGACGATATCACCACAATACTCCCTCGTGACCTTCCTTTCCGAAAGAACTTTCCTATTAAGGCAAAGAAAATTCTGCAACATTTATATTCCACTTTGCGATATTTCTTAGATCTTCATCCAAGCCTGATAATGCCTAATCTTCTTCTCAGATCTTGATTGATCACCTGACGCAACAAACAAACATTCCTCTTGAGGGTGAGTAATGGCGACAAAATGGAAAAATATTTTATAACAGCTGCGGGGGAGTTGTAAACTGACAAGTAACATCATTGGTTATGCTGAGCACACTGTCTTCTGATATCATTACACATGGCCGATTTCCATCATATTGCACTGTCATATCGGAGTCCAGGGCACTTTCAACACAAACTGAAAACACTCTCACTGAATGTTAAAACCTCTTACTTATTGCTGCACACTATACAATTTGCCAAAAAAAACTTGGAGTAGTTTTTATCTCCTGGTTTCATGAACATAATACCACAGCTCATTTCACCCTTTCCCTGCCAGACAGTATCACTTCTCCCATCAGCCAAAGCGTTGAAAAGCAGTATTGAGCAAAAATCATACGTATTTCCACCCATTTGGCTAGGTCTGTTCCAACAACTTGAGTCCATAAAAATCATGCATTACAGTATCTGTGATTTCATGGACCTCAAAATGTTCAGTTTTGTGTTAAAATGCACCAAAGGGGACATATTGTGCTTCACTAGTTTTAACGAACTTGACCTGACCGTGAAATATGAACTTGGCAGGAAAAGGGTTAACCTTCCTTAAAACTTCACCCTAACAATAGACCGGTAGTACGTTAACATCTACCTTGAAAAATACAGTATAAGCCAGTAGTATTTTCTTGTTTTTGTTTGATTTGCTAAGTAATTTCACACAAAGCAATGACCTTGGGAGACATGCCCTATTTAAACACTGGCCGAGATGTTCATGGGGAACATTAACAGAACACTGTCACATATGATTTATATGCAGGATAAATTAATAAAAGGTAAGTGTGTGATTAGAATCAGCCACATTCCCTTGAGACAAGGAGTGAAAATTCATCTCGTGAATACTGATGAGTCGGCAATATCACAAACTACCGTATACACTCACTGCCAACTTGCAACGTCTTATCACCACTTCTATGTCGTATTTCTCTTCTTATCGAAATATCAGTGACATTTCGACACCCAAATATGAATTTGCTCGACAAAGATATTTCTTTTTATTTCTTCGATTGGAGTAACGTCATTGATTGATAACACCCACCAATCATAGGACACACAAAACAACGCTGTTCAAGTGAGATGTTTCCTGAGTGTGCTAAGGGTGTGAATGTGCAATTGCTCTCCGGATTGCTATAAACGCATTCAACACTTTTCCATCACTTCCTGAATGAATCGAAAAAAATCAATATCTGCCATATAAAACCTCTGTATATTCACATTCAAAGAGAGTAATATATTCACATTCAAAGAAAGTAATTTTGTTGTACAGCAGGCTAAGTCACACGGCACCAACGTTCACTATAACTCTGTTTTCCCAAGCAGTTACCAATAACCACTTTACTGTTTAAACGCGAACTCAAAACTTTTCACAAAGCCTATTGAATTTGATGTGGTATGCTTTCACCCAAATGCAGTCAGCTCCAGCTGCGATAATGTCAGCTTTGTGATGCATTTTTGAGCAATATCTTTTTGTAGCATACAATTTCATGCTCTACTCCAAAAATAACGATAAAATGACTAGTATTTTAACAGCTAAATACAACAAAGCCTAGTATGTGATGTCTACTGAAATTATGGGTCGAGGCTTGAATTCATTTTGTCAACAATATTAATATTGCATACTCCTTGTATCCTGTCTGGTAAAGCTTACATCTTGAATGTAAACAGCTTTAAAGAGAAGAATAAGATTTGTTTTATTGACAAACATTTACAAATATCATTAAAAGTTACATCTACAGTTGACAGAATATTTGTCAGTTGTCTGCAGTATATTGGATATTTCACTGCGTTCACAAGTTGAAAACCTGGCATTTTGATATGAGTTTGGGAGTGGAACAGGAAATGAGAGTTTGTAAGGAGAACAAACATACTGGGAATAATCTATGCTTTGAAATTTGCAGCTGAGAGAGTTTACAGAACTTTCTGTCAGTAAATGGTATCAGGTGTTGTACCGGTATCTTGCCTAGCAGACTTCCTAAACGTTGACAAATACTAGGGAACATTTATATCTTTCCTGAAAACTTAATTCGGCCATTGTACCGGTATTATTATTAGAACTCACACAAACATATTGGTATGCTCAGTGATCTTTCGGAAACTTCTGAGACCAAACGTATTTCAACGCAGAAAGTCTGCCGTTGGTGACTGATGTTGAAGTCAACATACACATTAAGGGGACAGCAATATTTATGCATGATGGTAGCAAATTGAATTGATCATCAATCAATTGATAAATTGATATGTGGACTTGATGACTTATATACCATTATAGTCTGGTAATTTCATTAAGATATGCATTTATTATTTGCAAAAACTCATCAAAACTGACTTCATTACATTTAACTGTGTAATGAATTGTTCATTTCACAGTACATGTATGAGGGTCACTTGTCTCAAAAGAGTGAAATATCTATCCATGATTACATTCTCAGTTCGACAAGATCGAATCCAACAAGCCGTATCATTTCATTTATATTACAACTTAATACCTTGCTATAAAGGTAATGAAATGGCCTCCATGATTGAGAGAAATATGACCCAACACCCATCCATTCTCAACAAGTAATCTTACTGAAAACAGCTACTGATACAAAGCCAAAGGTCACAGTTGGGGTCAAAGGGCACATGGTATGTCTTCATATCAAATTCACTTTTTATTAATATGATTATGTCACTGGTCCAGATAATTTCTTATGGCTCCCTGCTGCGAAAAAAATTTGGATTACATTATCCTAGGAATGTCGACGCAGCACTCTACGGTTAGGATTACTTTGGTATAGCAACCAGTTAACAGATACTGCCTGGGCCCTGATCTGGCATCAATTGCCAAGATTACAGACTGTCCCCTCGCACCTGTTTTCCATGTACTCAGACTGATCCGCAGTGCGTAAGAACAGAAGCATCCATTAGGTATGGAAAACATACGGGTGAGAAGGTTAATCAGCTTTGCTGTACTCTGGCTCTTGCAAAATGCGTGTGCTTGGTGAGTGATTCCGCCGCCAGAACAGCTGGTCACGGCTGTGAAAACAATGCACTGCGGCACTGTGACAGTGCACTGCAGCACTGTGAAATCCCAAGAAGCTACGACTCGGCTTCCACCTGCTGATTGCATCACAGTGAAAGTAGATACGACATACCAAACCTACGCACCACATACCCATCTAATTCAATCACCCTATACACACCCTACTTCCTTCCATTATGAAACAAGGACTGTGACGGAATTTCCTTATAAACCAATTCTGCTCATAAATTCTTCCTGACAGCCTGCTGTTCAGGCTTTGCTGACATAACTTGGAGGCTCTGACACAGCAATTTTTAGATATGACATAATTTAGTTTGTATATTTATACCAGTATGTTTAGCGTTACAAGGGATGGGCATGTACAATAGCTCATTTAATTGATCGACTGAGTGGATAACCACAGTCCTTCTAACCACAGAGTGAATGTGGCATAGCCTATAGGGTAATTTCTGCAGTAATTGACCATTACGATAAAATGCAGTAAGAAATACCACTAGCTAAGTACTACACAGCAAGATTCAGAAGCAGATGTACAAATTCGCTGTTTTTGTTAATAATGGCGGTGAGCAGTTAATGTCACCACGGCTCTGAAGTCATTTTTCCAGGGTTCCCTTTGCTATAACAGTGTATTCAAACGAGGGGATAGCAGAAATGTTACTGGGGTTCCTCAGGCATTTTATCAGGGTTCCCCCTCAATGCAATCAGATTAGGGACATCAGGAATATGGTCAGGGTTCCCAAATTATTTACCAATGTTACCCAACTTTAGCTAAAACACTGCAGTCTGTAGACTACATGTAATGACAGCTACGCAAGATCTAGACTTTACAAACTTTACAAATGTCTGATGTGCCAAGAAGATGGCAGTTACATTTCAGCAGTTAACCAACACTTAGTTCAAGTTATCTTCTTCTAGTGAATGACCCAGTGATTCTGTTATCTACAACGATGCTTGTCGGAGCTGGCAAAAGTTGCTTGGTGAAATTTGACCACATCCTCCGGCACAGGTCTTCTGAATCTGGGAAAATGATGGCTGGCAATTAACACAGGTGCCTGCCATTCACTGACAACAACAAACTGTGGTACTTACCTCATTTGAATTCCATCGATGCCGTTCCTTGGGAAAAAATTCCGCTTTGGGTAATTTGGAAATTATTTTATCCACTTTGTCTGATACTACTGTTTTATTCTTCTGTTTCTGACTATGCTGATCATCTGTGAAATTGACAGAAAGTACATGGATTTATAATTACCATAACTGCTTTAGTCAGCATTTTAACCCTTTCACCATCATGGTTTGGCCCAATCCCATTGTTATCAATGGTGGTAGTGGACCTGTTTACAGGGAATTGGGGGTGAACAGGTTAAAGTAGAATCCAATTCCGGGACATATATTTGGACTCTCCAACTTTTATAATGTTTTTTTGTCAACCACTTTTAAGGGCTCATTTTGAAGCTCATGGCATAACTGACATTTTGCACCAACTTATTTTTGTAAAGAAACTGAAACTTTCCCCAGAAAGTTACTACACAGCAAAGGCAATCATTTTGAATTTCAAACATCGGTAAATTTAAGGTAATTTGTTTCCATACTTCCAAAATATGCATGATGACCACCCATGTTGGTTTTGATTTTGAAAAAGAATAAAGGAAAGTTTCAGGGAAGAAAGTTTGGAAAAGTTTAAGTCTTGCGATGTCAAGGTGCATAATACTGCAAATGTGAATGTCAACTTTACACATATACATGTAACATGACATGACCTTTATTTGTCACTTGATTACGTTAACAGTAAATACAAATACAGCTTGCATATGCTTCAAAGCATAAGTTTTCACCCTTTGCTCATAACTTCTTTTTGAAATATTAAGGTAGTTACCGGTACATATCTTAAAGACACTTTCAGATTTTTATTTTTTTCTCAGATATAGAAGTCCCACACCCCAATAAAGTATATATTTTAAAAAGCCCTGATATTGAGAAATGCGAACGTGCACAGTACACAGTCATTACCGGTATTTGCATAATTAATAGTCATATGACAAGCATTTTCAAAATAAATCGGTTTTTCCTCCCTTTAGCGAGCATGCTGCACGATTTCCAGTTGAAATTTGTGCATTGACAAGCCTTGGTATAAGTCTACATGTCTATGAGGTATGTAGCTACCTAGACTTGGTTCAAGTCGGTGAATTTAAAAAAATAAATCATTTCATAATAGTTTCACTTGTGTCTCTCCTATTTCGTACAAACCTATCCGGATTTGGCAGCTCACGCCCGGTTTTCTCAGCGATTGAATGCGTCACGTTTGAGTCTGCGCAGTAGTGAGTTAGTTTCTGCCGGATTCACCGACTTGGACTTCTTGCAAAGTACAGGCGGTGAGACGGACTGTGTACACAGTGACGTCAAGCAAATACAAAATCATTGACAGCCCCCCGCCGTTATTCTGGCCAATAAGAAGAACGCATGCTAATAAACCTCTGCATGCATTAAAAAGTTTGTTGTCATCTCCGTGCAAAGCTAGACATCGAGTACGTTTTATATCTGGGCGAATAATGGCATCAAGTTCGTACATCAACCACGTTTTACAACTGATCGGTCGACCATCGCTAATCATGCGAGATTACCAAAGAAAGCTTGTTGAGAGTTACATTGAGGGAAAGAGGTGTTCATCTGCGCACCAACCGGCAGCGGAAAATCACTGACATACGAAGTCGCCCCACATTGTTTTGATTTCCATCGCTTTGGGCACGTAAGAGAACAGGCTACAACTGTAAGGACGGTGTCTTTTTCCATCCTTGAATAACCGGCGACGATTTTCGCATTTTGCAACATGGGCCCCACAAACAACACAGATATTTTCACGCGTTTTCGGTGATACAACAAAGGTCGTGCTGACTTTTGTGGGAGTGATCGCACTCGACATTTTGTCAACAACGCCATGTGAGTTTGTGCACGTCTCGTTTGGTCAATTGGTAACTCCTCCAATGTGTAAAATTTAGTGATGTCATCTTATGAATAATATATGAGTAAAGAAAACGTCATCTCATGAATAATTTATAGCAACGCAGATCGTGCAAGAAAGCCAAGTCTGTGATTCCGGGTGAAACTCCGCTGTACAGCGTTCACTCCACTCATCGCGTTCACCCTACTCATCGCGTCCACTCACGCGCGCGTTTCACATGAAAGCAAAATACAAATCATTGCGTTCACTCCACTCAAACATTCACAAATCACAGACTTGAACCAAGTCTAGTACTAGCTACCTTAAATTGTTCTTCTTTTAATCATGAAGATATAACATTCATGGGCCAAAGTGCATATTTTCAGATTAGAGGATTAAACTTCCTCAAATTTACTAGTACCGGATAATGAAATTCAAATGATGACCATTCTCTCCCAGGAAAAATAAAATTACAAATTTTACCTTTTGATCTTTAATAGGATTATGAAGATTTAAGTTTCTATACAAGTATCATAACAATTAATCCATAAATACTCTAAAATTCTAAAATTCTAAGTGTTTCAGTGGAAAAATATTCCATTTTATTTTGATGATACAGAGATAACGTATCTGAATGAGTCTAAAGTACAGTTTCAGGGTCTAAATATAAGTCACTCCACTCTCCATTGTAAAGATTCAGTCAACTATCAGTAACACATATATGCTTTTCCAGAAATCTGGGGATTGAAGGATTATGTAATGTAATGTGATCTCTGACCTCACACAGTGTGCTCTTTTAGAGATAATGCTGAAGTGGAAGCAGAAAGATCAAAAGCTTTCGTTTGAAGTCGAAGATCACTAATATGGTAGACCACAGACAGTTGACTTGTGCACATGTCTGGACACATTGAGACACCTGATCGCTGCTAAATGTTATCACCATACGTTGTACAAGGGTGTTGTGGTAAACCAATAGCCACTTGGCAGCAACAGCTGATAGGGTTTGCTCGTTTATTGCACAGCATAACATTATGGAACAGACTAGAATAGCCCACCATTGGCTTAGCCATTTTTGTTTTTGATGTTTTAATAAAATTTTTTAACTTATTCAATCATGCCCTGTTTTTTTCATTTCTTATGTTCCACATGTGTGCGTGGGCCGGGTCCTACTAATTACTGCCCGTGACTGCCCGTAGCTGCCTGAGGACTGCCCGAGAACTGCCCGAGGACTGCCCGATGAGCAAGTAGGCCAAATTTCACCAATTTTAACACTAAGCCAATAGCTTGAACTTATATTATTCCTGGCTAACCAAAAATATCATTGATTTGGTGTTTTCTCTAACGGTTTTAGAACCCGAAAGACGCCGGGCTTTCGACGAGAAAGACGTCCCAATCTTAATTGTGAGATTATACCATTCAGTGCAAGGGATGGTAGGCTGTCAAGCTGTACGCACTCGGCGATATGATTGTACCACCTCTCGGACTAAATGGTATGATCTCACTATCAAGCTGGCGATGTCCTTCGAGCCAGGCGTCTTCCGTGTTCCAAAACCGCCGGAGAAAACATCAGGTTAACGCCAAATCAATGATATTTTTGGTTGGCTGGGCATGATATAAACTGAACCTATTGGTCTAGCGTGAAAATTGGCGAAATTTGGCCCACTTTTTCCTCGGGCAGTGCTTGGCACGGGCAGTAATTAGTAGGACCGCGTGGGCCATGTGTAGGTTTGTGCTCATGCTGATATGATCACAAGCCTATCACCACACAACTCACACATTGAAATCAAGACAAATTTATTATGACAAAATTAACCCCACAGACTTCGGTGAAGTCTACTGTAAACAGACACAATGTTCAGGCTTGCAATGTTGAAGGATAATGATAACAGTTACAAACCTTAACTTACAAGTTAACAATAGGAGCTCATTAACATAACAATCTCACTTCTGTACAAATTACAGTACATGCTTGCCTACTAGTATTTACATCCCCACAATGGGAAACCATAGACCTTAGAGAACTCCAGTGTCTGACAAAAAACACTGAGGAATTAGTTTTTCACAGCTTGACTGAACCAGAAAACACTTAACAGTATACCAATGAATGATGAAAAAGTTCGCTCTACTACAATGTACAGCTGGAATGCCAGACAATACATGTCTCTTGGCAGGAGCCCCTGTTAAATCCCCCTTAAAACAGAAAGTCAAATTTGCTGTGCATCAAGCCGAGTCTCGTACATATAAAGCACAGATAAGGAGGAAAATGCTACTGCTCACTTTATGGTAACAGTTTATGGGCAGCACGCAGATAATACAGAAAAGTCCATAAATGGAAGAATCTAACTAGCTCAGCCATGGAAATTTGAGAGTTTGTGTACATTTGCTCCAACGCCAAAAGATGGACCAGTTGTCTGTCTTCTACATGTATATGTACATCATCACATGTACCATACTGTATACATATGTTGTGTAGAACATAGAATTTCTATGCATGAAAATGTTAAAAGACACACTCAATAGACACAAAACCCACATCAATTCCTGTGTAATGAATATCAACAGGCAGTACAGTGAAGTCAAAATCAAACACCGCACCAACAATGAGGAATGCATTGAACTCTGAATAAAACATTGAATTAGTCTTTTCTTTTACTTCAGTAGACATATGTGACAAAGCACTGCAATTCTCCCTCAGTTTAATTCCAAAACCCAGGTAAATATTACAAAAAGAGTGGGATATAAACACATACTCTCTAGATATGGAGGTTGTGAAAATGTGCTGAAATATACATGTACATTCAGATACTACATGTACATATACCGATATAAAGTACAAATGCTGTACCTGTATTAAGAATTCAGTGGCCATTACCGTATTGAAACTACCTGCATACATGTATACCCGGTAGGCATTACTTTGAAATATAAATAGTGTTGCTGATCAGTATTGTTCATACAAACATCTCAGTATTAAGTTTGAAGAAAGGCTAAGAAACATAAATGCAAAGAGAACTAAAGAGAGCTGCTGCTCAGAGCAAGAAAGCATAAAAGTATACATCTAAAGAGTTGTAATTTTCTACGATGCCGCCAGAGGCTTTACAATCAACCCTGGTCATCTCATACATAATTCAGACTAACTTTTCAACAAAAACAAAAATATGAAAGTGAAATGGACTCCCCGCAGGCAGTTTAGTGTATTCAATGAGAAGTGCTATTCACAGAGACCAGATAGAAAACCTGTACATGCAGCACACATCATGATCAACAACACCAAGGTATCTCGTAAACACTTCAGTGTCTGCCTCTGTGACAAAAATAGATATACCGTATATACAATATTTCTTGTCTGCTTGACATTTAGAGATGAATTTCTCTCAGAAGAGAACTTCCTGCAGCAGTTTTAATTTCAATTTCAGATAAGTGCACACCTGTCCCCGGTGTAGTATTACTTTCAAAGAATTTGACTTTAAAACATTTTAAAGGGTGACCTTTATGTGCAGTAGATAGCCCCAGTACTTTTGTATTATTGCAAAACTTTTATTGGTGGTTGACTTCATTGACTGTAATTTAAGGCAGCTTTAGGTTTTTACCTGTTTATTGAGTAACAAGCTGGGGTATATTCAGTGCCATGGCAGGACCAACCTACAGTGCATGCATGTATGAACCCTGGGTAATGCTTATGGTATCAAAAGGTTAGCCGGATCAATCCTATCCTCAGGATAGCATTATACCTGTGGAATTTTTACTCTCTTTCCTCAGCCCATAAAATGACTGTGTATTACATTGATGTTAGATAGGAGCCATGACAGTTGAGTCCTTTGTGTGGAGGCCAGTGTTTTTATCAGCTGTATCTCTGAGCAAATTGACTAACTGTGCACAACTTTCAAAGGAGAACAAAAGACTAAAATCACATAAACAGTCAATGTCAACAAACACTAACACAAGAACCAGCCACTGAAGACTGCTGTTTTAATGCACATTATGAGGTCAAGGGTCACGAGCCATTTCAGACAAGAGACCAACCCAGTGATATCTCCCACACTGACTGTCTAACATGTTAAAAGAAACTTTAACACTGAAAGATTACAATACTCGTTACTTAGTAACTCCATAATCTTTCATTCCTTGATATTGCAAGACTATTGGTTGCCACAAAATATTTTGTTGAGTTCAATGGGTATCACTTCAAAGCTGTTTGTAATAATTATCTTCCGTTGAATGAAATAGTTTCTTGTACTACGCCCTGAATTTACTGGACAACTGAATATAACATTCGATTTGTAAACACAGCCTGTGTGTGTACAAACGGTACTGTACTTGTCATACATGTAAGTTTCAAAAATTACAATAATGGTATTTCCATAATATGGAAGAGGCAGTCCTGTAAATGTCTCGACTTTATCATAAAATAGTGCGTGGAAAGTTAAACTTTTTTATACTCTATTTTTGTCATGTTTATATAATTTGAGAATTAGGTGTGTCAATCAGCATACTACAGCATACAGAAATCCTAAAATCACCACTAAAGCACGCTTCAAAGGGTCATACACATATACTTTGCTCAGACCTTGAAGATCAAAAGAAAACACTGAAATAATTTCTGGCATCTACCAGAACTTTAAGATATGCACTAACAGCTGCTCTGACCATATCAGAAACCTTGATGTTAGATACAGCGAGGTAATACATTTGACTCTCATCTTGTTATCCATTGACAGTATTTGAGTTCATGGTCAGAATCAATGGCAGCATTTCATCTAATCTCATCGCATGGGAAAATGCCAATGTCACTAGGTCCCTATCCAGTTCAAAAATCCTTTCAAAATTTTATCACTTTTAAGTCTGGAGCACATCATTTTGACATAAAGCATGACAACAATGTGCATAAATTTGGTAATAAAATGCTGAACTTGGAAAAAATGTATAAATATGTTCACTGCCTGACAAAGATATCAGACGATCAAACTTGAAACTTGTTATCTTAAAGAGTAATGATCAGTCATATACAATAATTCAACTTTAAAAAAATGGATAAAAAAACTCCAAGTCCTTATTCAGTCAAATCAACATTGGTAAACACCTATTGATAAAATACCACAACTTTTCTTAGTTTCAAAACTAGGATGGTCAAAAATAAATTTTTCTCTACTTTTCAAAATAACTCAAAACAAGAAAAGAATTTCATGATTTTGAGTGTAAAAATGCACCGTTTCAAACCCCCTTGTAAAAATCTGTTTGACACTCTTAGTGACTTAAAAAGAATTTTTCATCATTTTTTTCCACGTATCTTGCATTTCATTACATTGTGACTTGGCCCTCTACACTTGTAAAGCATGTTCAATTACCAATTATTTCTTCTATGACTTACGACTTGATATGAGTGAGATGCATTGTTATGATTGGCTGATTCTTGCTGGGATAAAATTTCAATGTTGGCAATAAACAATGCAAGTTTTTATTTTCTGGCTACAGTATGCCATGAACTTGAAAGTAAAACCCAAAATTGTGGGCATTTCAACATACTAGCAAGAAACAAAAGGACAAAAAATGCAGTGAACTTGATTAAACTCAAAAACTGAAATCACATCTAAAGTTCCCGTCACTGGGACTCCAACACAGGCTGAGAGGACAGCAAAACAACAGACTTCATAATCACATACTCTGAGATGCTGTCTGTAAGCACTCTAAGCGTTTGCCTTTTACTAAAAGACTAAATATATTTTTGGAGGTCCTGCCATTATGCAAAAGAAAGCAACTAAAGTTTTTGGTCTGCGGTCATTGAGAAAGCAATCAGAGGTTCATGAATTATTAATATTGTATGTGGCAATTACCTCGTCATCTTCACTAACTACAATTACAATACCTATGTTTACATTGAGACTTGGGTTGCCATCTGTTCTATTGACTGCAGATGATTTCGCAATTTGAAGCACAAAGCAGCCACAAAAAAGAGAATGAAAACACAGCTGAAAATAACACTATTCACTATTGACAATACAATAGGTAGTCATCATATTTCATTTTCATCAACAGTAAGTCTAACAACTCATCTTTAACTCCTTTGAAAGACAAAAATTATCAAAATTACCGAGTAATTACCTTCGCCTTTCAAAAAATCAACTCATCACAATATACATGGATATGGAGGTACCTGCTGACTTCCTCAATTTTTGCAATAAGTGCAACTAGGTAAACAAAATCAGTTTAATTTATTCAATGACACCCTGTGAAATCTACATCATCATTCGACCAGATACCTCAACACATAATCACCATGGCAACCATCAATCAACAGAAGAAACGATCTTAATATGAAAATAATGATTCAATTAACAACTGACAGCTCTAACACACAGATTGGAGAATACAGTATTCTTAAAGGGAAACGGTCGTCGGAACTGCGCCTGTGTGAGTTTCTTGTTTACAAACAATGTATTTCATGCATGATATCTAGATGCACCTCATCATCATAGCTGCAACATTAAAATTATATGATGTAGATTATGACAGACATGTTTTAACTTTCACAATCACCATTGTACCTTGAATACAGTGTTATAATTGGTCATATGGATCCCATATAGACCTTTGAAGGCAGTTCCGACGACTGTATCCCTTTCAAATAACCTTGTAATTACTTGATGGATCACTGAGTTGTTCCAATATGGCAATACTATTGTCAGTCTAGTGACCTCCCTGAATTCTATTAGGACTAATACCTACGCCTTAACACTACACAAAACAAGTCATCGTTGATGACACAGTCCCCACTTGTTAATGGTGCTTTGATTACAGGTCCTCAGAGAGGATAGAGTCCTCTTCATTAGGTCTGTGATAAAAATACTTTTGAATAAATTCGCTTGATACATGTCTGAGTTGTAGTTCAGGAGATGAAAAAATCGTAATAAAATGGCCACATGGTGGCCATATTGGATCGAATCACAAAACAAATCAATGTGCATATGTATGACATAGGTCAATGTCCTTGTACCAAGTTTGAATGAAATTGGTTGAGATATGCCTGAGTTATGGCTCTGTACATGAAAAAATCGTAACAAAATGGCCGCATGGCGGCCATATTGGATCGTATCACAAAACAAATTGATGTGTATAGCTATGACATTGGTCAATGTCCTTGTACCAACTTTGAATAAAATCTGTAGAAACATGCCTGAGTTATGACTCTGTACATGAAAAAATCGTAATAAAATGGCCGCCTGCTGGCAGCCATATTGGATCGTACCACAAAACAAATCATGTGCATATGTATGACATAGGTCAATGTCTTGTACCAATTTTGAATGAAATTGGTTGAGATATGCCTGAGTTATGGCTCTGTACATGAAACAATCGTAACAAAATGCCGCATGGCGGCCATATTGGATCGTATCACAAAACAAATTGATGTGCATAGCTATGACATTGGTCAATGTCCTTGTACCAACTTTGAATAAAATCTGTAGAAACATGCCTGAGTTATGGCTCTGTACATGAAAAAATCGTAATAAAATGGCCGCCTGGCGGCCATATTGGATCGTATCACAAAACAAATCAACGTGCATCTGTATGACATAGGTCAATGTCCTTGTACCAATTTTGAATGAAATTGGTTGAGATATGCCTGAGTTATGGCTCTGTACATGAAACAATCGTAACAAAATGGCCGCCTGGCGGCCATATTGGATCGTATCACAAAAAATTGATGTGCATAGCTATGACATGGTCAATATCCTTGTACCAACTTTGAATAAAATCTGTAGAAACATGCCTGAGTTATGGCTCTGTACATGAAAAAAATCGTAATAAAATGGGCCTGGCGCATGGCGCCATATTGGATCGTATCACAAAACAAATTGATGTGCATATGTATGACATAGGTCAATGTCCTTGTACCAATTTGAATGAAATTGGTTGAGATATGCCTGAGTTATGGCTCTGTACATGAAAAAATCATAACAAAATGGCCGCCTGGCAGCCATATTGGATCGTATCACAAAAAGAATCGACTAGCATATCTATGACACTGGTCAATGTCCTTGTACCAACTTTGAATAAAATCAGTTGAAACATGCCTGAATTATGGCTCTGTACATGAATAAATCGTAATAAAATGGCCGCCTGGCAGCCATATTGGATTGTATCAGAAAACAAATCGATGTGCATCTGTATGACATATGAAGTAATCCTTGTACCAAGTTTGAATGAAATCGCTTCAGGCATCTCTGAGATATCTGCGTGAACGGACGGATGGACGCACGCACGCACGCACGCACGCACGCACGGACGCACGCACACACGCACGGACATGACCAAACCTATAAGTCCCCTCGGACGGTGTCCGTGGGGACTAACAAAAGACTTTCACAAAGCTGCACTACTAGGCTGACATTTAAACAGTCAACAACAGATCTATGACACACTTTACTTTGTGATCCATTGTTTACCTGGATACACATACAGCTCTGAAATATAGGATGTATCAGAGTAGGTGGCTCAATTAAATGTATTAATATAGGTTAGGAGAATATTCATCATCATTCATGCTGTGAGATTTATTATCACAACGTCCTAAATGTCCCTCGTTAAAAATATATCAATACAGGATATGAAGACACTTGTTTGAATCATTGTTAGTTGTATCTTCTCTGCATTTTGCTAACCAAAACAATATGTCCCCATCTTTGGAGAAATATTTTTGATTCCTGTTAGTACTAACCCGTATGGTCTTTTGGATTCAGTCGATTTTTCAGTTTTAATTTAATGTACTTGCTTGCAGCAGCCATATTTGACTTGCAAGTTAAAATTTAGTATTTAGTTGATTAATCCAAGTTGTGAATTTGTTGCCAATGCTGGAAAAATGTTCTGTGGTCACACTTCAACAAGCATTTTTAAAGAAGTTCTTTATATTTCAAAATATCTTATCACTAATATGCATAATATGATGCAGGCAATGGGGGCTTTTTAATTGTTCTCATTTGCAATATTTTCTATTGTATTGTCCACTTTTCATTTTAATTTGCAATGCCCTGATCAGCAATGTATGCATGCAGGTGAACATTGATGTTTTCTAACTGGATGGTTGTGCCTGCAAATCAATATAAGAGTGACAGATTGGTTGATATCAGGTGTTGTTTAATTTGTAATCTCTCTAATTATAAATGTATAACATTACACTTTAGTCAGACATTGATGAGAGCAGATATGATGGAAACGGCAAATGAGACATAAATAATAAATGAGGAAAAAACCCTTTTTGCTGATGGCAATTTGTCCTTGATGATTTTGCAACTTTAAAATACATTTCAACTCAGTCCCTTGGAGGAGATGTAAACTCAAAGTTCAAAAAAAACATGGTGAAACCGTCTTCAACAAATAAAAACACAACAAAAACGGTGACTGAAAAAGCACTCCCACACAGTAACTGAGGTGGGTGGTGATTTCTTTGTAGGTTGTTGCTACTAGCAACAACAATGACATTTCTTCCCGCTGACAAATATTCTTGTGAAGTATGGTAATTTATTTCTTGTAGATGTACTCTATTATTTATTTATTACTGGTACAATGGATGTATTTCTCACAACAATGTAGCAAATCAAAGATGAACTGAAGGGAACAATAGTGTATAAACTAAGTTGTTTAGAAGGAATTTCTCTCAGCTATGAAATTCATGTGATGTTCACTGATTTACCCATAAAGATTTAATACATTAGTCTTTCTGTCAGACAGTCGAGTCTATAATAACAAAATGTGGGGTTTTTACAGAAACTACGGTGTGTATCTGCATGATGCTAAATCATCTTCCACATTTTGTTTTGGTAGGTTTGCTGTTTACTTTACGGCCCTGCCACAAATAAACAACTTCAAACAGCCTACCAAGGAAGGGGGATTTCAGCTATGTTTCGGGAAGTTCAAATCGTAATTTCATGGTCCAATTTTTCCACCTTGACCCTTATGTTCAGAGGTAGAGAAGGTGTTAGAGGCCAAGGGCAACGGAGCTTCATTTGCCTTGCATGCATAGTTATTATTCATAGTTCCTGATTGAAACCAGACCCACTTCCTACCAAAGTTGATACTGTATGTTCTCTTTTAGACAAATATCCTATTATTGTAAATATCCTATATTGTAAACTATTGTAAACACATTTATCAGAGGACATCTCCAAGTTTGCTAACCATCCTACCGTACACATTACACTGAAAATGCGTTCATTTAAAACCGAATAAATTCCTTGGTAAAGTTCATACATGTATCATAGACTCCAACTGTTACTGTAACTTGGAAAGACAATCCAGCCATTACTTAGGATGACTGTCATATTGTCATGTCAATCGGACTGACAAATAGATGCAAGCTGTAACTTTGAAAGGTGTACGTGGGTCCTGTACTCTTCATTTATAGATCCTGTACAACCACTTACTGTAGACACGGCCTCGATCGAGCTACTCGGAAACCATCTCCAAGCGACCCCGCGGGATGGATCCCGGACGCTCTTTCAGCTGTTCTGTAAGCGGCATTTGGCCTGCTTGCCGTTCGAGGAGAGGGCAAAGTATGAACAAAACTTGCGCCATTGAGAAAGTTTTGACCGGGTTCATTCAGTGATGACCCCTCCCCCTCTGACTCAGTATTGTCACTCAACTGAAGCTCAATCTTCCACAGCCTGACAGACGACGAAGGTTCAGCAGAGGCTGTCGTGTCTGTAGGCTAAAGTATAGTACACTGTAGGTAGCATACTACTAAACACACTGTAAGACCATGACATGGTCCCATGCGATCGACAGCGAGGTTTCGTTTGCTCTAGGTTGGCGGTCGAAAGAGGTAAACAAGCACATGCCTGGCATTCGTAAACCCTGCCCAAGTTGTGTACTGTTTCATTGGCAGTCTGCAAGATACAGACCAAGAAATCGCGAGTATACCGTCAAATAATAACGCTCAACGACAGCAACATGTACTGACAGGGCACTGAAGTACTTACGAAACATATTTTCGACACTGATCTTTGAACAATCCATAAAACTGCCAACATTGTCGCTTACCTTCATTGGACGTCAGCGCCATGATATTTCAGTCCATGTTTTCCGAAAACATTCATTACATTTCAGATCAGCATGCAAGTATCGCGAGATTACAGCCGGTCAGTGAAGATCTCGCATCCGTTGCTGCTCCAGAGGGCGTAAAGCGCATGTTGCCCATGTCGCCAGGGCAACCAAGGCTACAAGGCGTGAAGTTCAATGTAAACTTGGGAAACGTGATAATTGCGATATCGATTAGCGGTTTCCTTTATACACAGCCACTCTATTCATTTGTTCAGACGCATAGCTGTGAATGGAACAATAAAATTGATGGCATATATTGCACTACCGCGTCAAACAAGCGTATGAAGCCATCTGCCACAACTTAGCTAAACTGAGCGCTTTTGAGTTCATACATGTACTGTGGACCCGGTTTTGTTTTTTAATAATGTTTCCCTTATTTAAGGGGTGGTAGAAGGACTATTCGCGGCGTTATTTCTGTTTCAAAGGGATTCAAAATCTTAAAAAATGATTTCGATTTTTTATTTGATTGTCTTCAAATATTGACCCCTTATGTAAGTTTTTATTTTAACCCTTTCAGGCCTACTAGACCCCTATGTAGGCCTATAGGAGTAGTTCAAGTAAGTTACCAGAAAGTCAGGGCTGAAAGGGTTAAATTTGTAAAAGGTCTATCAAGTTGTAGTTCTGAGGTTTGAGGCATTCAAGGGAGATTTGAAAATCCAAAGGGTGGTAGAGGGGGCTTTAAACGGTTTGCATAAGGTATGAAGTTTGATCTGAACTAGTTTAGTTCTCTAAAATTTTCTACATTCATTTACCAAAAACGAATGAATGATATTCAATCATCAAATGAGTCTAATTTAAACAAATTCTGGAATCTTTTTATTGCATTTCGTTACTGTTATTTGAAAAAATATAAAATAGTATGAATGCCATTGAATTTTTATTAGAAAAACAACAAGTAGACCTCGTAACAGGGAACAGAGGCTGCAACTGTTGATATTTTCCCCCAATATTTCTATTCCATATATCAACTACAATTTCTTGCTCCTTCCCTACGATATGCTGAAACATACGATGACATTTAACCTGTCACAAAGCCTGTATATGTACGCCCTGTTGCTGATGATTGAATTAGAGTCAAGACTGCCATTAATTTGCCAAAGATACAAATGCACAGTGCACATACACGGGCTGTGCTGGCAAGTTGTAAAACAAGCTTTAAGAGATTGAAGTTAACACAAAGAGCAGAAACTACTGATAAAAAAGATATCAAAATTTAAGCGTAATATTGTTGGCGTAACATAAAATGTTTGGCGATATAATAGCGAGGGCAGTTTAAACAATTTTGATAATATAAAAAGTGGGACTTGAAATGTTTTTTAAGAATATTGAGGGTGGGATCTAAAACGATTAGGATTTCGATCGCGATTCATCAAGCCTCCTCCCCCTACCAACCATTTATGAATGCAGCTTAATTTCTCGACCTGTAGGGCCTATGCATTCTTGATGTTAATCTTCAGTAAAAGTGGAAAGGGATAAATAATTAAAAATGGACGAATAACTCTAGTTGTCATCATAATGAAATAAAAATGTGACTTATTGCCAGTATTTTGCACATATACAATGGCATTGGTGCTGACGTCTTAATTTGATTTTGTCCTGTGACTGTATTTGATGTGTTCTGTTATTATATACTATAAAAAAGATCTACGCTACATGTCTGAAGTCCAGGTTATAGTGAATTTGTCAGTTGTATTCTAAAACGTCAAAAAAGACGGGTCGAAGACGTTTAAGGATTGCTATATGAAAAAAGTTAATTTGGTGACGGTGTTTCAAGGCATTAAGCCTGATGCCGTAATCTTATGACGCCACAGATTCAATATCGTATTTAAAAAACTTAATCAAGTATTAGTTAGGAGAGTTTCAAACTCGCGAAATGTATATCAGGCAATCGATTAACATTTGTAATAACCGGGCAAATTAATAAAGAAGAAATGCGCATTTTTTCCGATTAAACAGCAAGTCGGGACTGCGATCTCGCCTATAGACCCAGCATTCTCGATGAGATGCGGACTGATTGTTGCAAATTAAAATGGTATTTTGATACACTTCCCATACTCAATATGCGTAGCCGAGAGGTTAGGTTCGTTGAATTCTTAGCTTGGTGAACATGGAGAACTCCTGATGCTCTCCTGAACTTGGCCTCAAGTCAGTGAATTTTTAAAAAATAAAATAATTTATATTAGTTTCTCTTTTGTCTCTCCAATTTCATACGAACCTATTTGGAATTTGGCATCCCATGCCAGGTTTTCCTAGCGATTGAAAGCGTTACCTTTGAGTCTGCGCAATAGTGAGTTCGTTTCTGTCGGATTCCGGGAGAAAACTCCACCGTCTGTATATCGTTCACCCCAATCATCCCGTTCACCCTACTCACACGTTTCACTTAAAACAGAATAAAAATCATCGCGTTCACCTCACTAAAACATTCAAAAATCACAGACTTGAACCATGTCTCATAATTTAGGGAGCCGTCATTATTTACGGTCTGGGGGGGAGGTCGGAGGAATTTCATCGGAAACTCCGAAATTTCGAGTAACCCCCTACCGTCCATGGTGAATTTGAGTAATATTACCTGTAAGCTTTGTAAGATTCTGTTTCCTTTTGTTTCATTAAACTACAGGAAAACATATCTTATCCTCCTTCTTGAAGAATGTTGTAAATAAATATTGAAAGAATGTTTAAAAATTAGCATCTTTAATTACATTTGTTTTTGTTCAGAATTTTAATCTGGTCTGGACTGTTACTCAGTATGATGACTTGAATTTGATGAAACTAAACCATTCCTGTTTAAAATTGAGGAAACCAACTTATTTTACCCCCAAAACACCTGCATCTTCCTACAAAACACAAAGACAGAAGCCGCCGTTCTCAATCCCAGGTTCGCGCATTACCTGTCAACATAGTATCGTTTTCATTGTTTTGCGTCGAACGCCGCTATATTGGTAGATTTACAAACATAAATTCACGTTGAACGTCGATGAGCATGTCGGAGTACGTACATTTTGGCATGAGGTGTTTTCACCATACTTGGTGCGTTCGAGTTACAGATTTCACCGATTCCAGCAGTGTGTCGCTTGGCGCTGGATGCGGACAGTGTCCTCGACCATCTTCCCCCCTCTACTGTCTATTCCTCGACCCACAAACTTACAAGTCAATATACAGGTATGCAAAAACACGATCTGCATCGTTCGAATCTCTCAAAATTCTTAGAACTAATGTTTTATTAAATTTGGAAACATCGGTGTCGAATAATATAAAATGATTATTTTCTGAAGATTGAACCGTGATCCCGACGTACTCAACCAGCCCAACGTAAAACTTTTATGAGGCCAAGATGGCGGTCGGAAGTCAGAAAACAAGTCCAGATCATCGTGTATTACATTATTTGCCAATTTGTGTTGCGATACTTCGTTTGCATAGGAACCAAAAAAGTACAAAAATCAGATGCATAAATTTCGAAAACTCGGACAGGAAATCTCGTAAATTTCTCAGACGTAATGAACTTTGATCGATATGCAGCGGAACTGCATCGCGTCGGTTATCAATAAGATGGCACTTGCTCACGTCAGTCACGTGAATACGTACGCTCGAGGTGACGGCGGAACGAAACAGAGGAAGTCAAATCATCCTTTTTAGCTCCATGGTCAAATAAACATTTGGTTTATCAGTAGACTCATGGAGGTACAAGCGACACTCCATGGGAAACTATACACGGATACCGTACCGCTTCACACCTCTGTGCCGGGGCATTGAACATTTCTTGATTTGTCATTCTGAGTTTAGCATCATTAGTTTGGCAACGCGTCTATCTGACTATGACTCTGTCGGGAGTATTGGGATATCCTTGACGGGACACACGCTTGGCGTGATGAGCGATTTTTGGCCCGAAAACAGTATCTGATGCAGGCCGATGACATACTCGTCAAAAGAAGAAAATTGATATTCTATTTTGCGTGACTTTTGTTGTCCGATCGTTTAATTTGCCCGGCGTACCATACACATTAGACTTGGTTCAAGTCTGTGATTTGTGAATGTTTGAGTGGAGTGAACGCAATGATTTGTATTTTGCTTTCATGTGAAACGCGCGCGTGAGTGGACGCGATGAGTAGGGTGAACGCGATGAGTGGAGTGAACGCTATACAGCGGAGTTCACCCGGAATCACACTCACTACTGCGCAGACTCAAACGTGACGCATTCAATCGCTGGGAAAACCTGGCGTGAGCTGCCAAATTCCGAATAGGTTTGTACGAAATAGGAGAGACACAAAAGAAACTATTATAAATGATTTTATTTTTTTAAAATTCACCGACTTGAACCAAGTCTACATACACATTTGCCATCGTTGGGTGTACGGTAGAAGCCAAAAAACCAACCAAACAGCCCTTTTCAGGGCCATCAAACTTTCCAGTAAGAGAGAACCCGATAATACATTTTCTTCTTCACGGCACGTTTGTGGAGGGACCGTGTTCACGGTTACTAAGATGTAGTCTGATCACGTTTTTTATCCCCAGAAATATGGTGGGGGGGGGGGGCGTTAGGTACGATACAAAAGTTGGATAACTGTGAAGACACTATTGCGCACGTCTTTCGACACTGGAAATCTTGACACATACACTCTATGCTAATGAACTTTAGGTACAGCTAACCCGTGTCTTACTTTGCACAAGGTTTGATTGGCAGTGGTATTCAAATCCCAATCGGCGTCCCCTGGGTCGACGTTCTCACTGGCCACGCACAATTACTCACCAAAATTGTCACGAAAACTTATCGGTTTAAAAAATATGGAGTCGTCATGTATTGATCAGGTATATACCCTGCCGTAGAGCATTCCCATTTCATAAATTTTCATAAAAAACACGCAAAAATCTGCAATCTGTGGAGCTCTCACTTCAAGCTACTCGCACGGAGTCTCTTTGCATAATGAGCGTCCTTTCATGTAATCCGGTATTTATAACCAATGGGCGTCTTATGGCTGGACATGAAATGAGCTATGGCCAATAGTTGCCGATTTACATGTAACATTTTTCCATTTACAATCTGTACGAAATACATTCTTTACATTTAGTACATTTTTTACATTTATAACACGATAGGTCTGCGCGAAATACATTCAAAGGTCGAGGCTAGGTCTAGATGGGCTTGCACGAAATACATTCGAATTCATTACATTTAATACAATTTTTACATTTATTTCACTAAAGGTCTGCACGAAATACATTCTAAGATCGAAGCCAGGTCTAGATGGGCTTGCACGAAATGCATTCTTTACATTTAATTCATTTTTTTTACATTTTCACATTTATTATACAAAAGGTCTGCACATATAACATCTTTCACAATTAATACATTTTTACATGTTTATACATTGATTACATAAAATGTCTGCACGGATTACATTGTAAGCTCGGTGTAAGCTAGATGGGCTTGCATAAGTTCTAAATGGGCGAAAATTGTCAACTATAGTGTAAAATGGCTATACCTCATAGTTTAAAAATCATCATTTTCCAATATTTGCTGACATCCGACCATGATATCCGAAAAAGTTTAATTACTTGCTTCAAGTCACTAGTCAGCTTCCACAAATTCGTGAATGAAGACTTGCTCCATGTCGGTAAGTCATCTGAAACAGGCCGGGTTCAGTGAGAGCATTTTTATTCAGAAGTAGTTAAAAATCAGATCATAGCGAGCGCATTTGGTTGGAATCTGTACAATGAGGTGAAGGCAATCCAGATGCTTGTAGTGAGTCAATTCGGTATGGGTTAGCTGCAATAATTGAAGCCTTGGTTGGTCGTGGGGCTTGGGCTTCTGTAGTGCGGCTCGCGCCTTGCCCCAACCAAGGGGCAAGGCGCGAGCCGCACGACAGAAGCCCAAGCCCCACGACCAACCAAGGCTACACTGTACTGCAGCTAGGTATGGGTGTCTACTCTTATGTCGCTTCTACTAAACTCATTTACTTTTAAGGGAACAATCACAAGTACAAGTACATGAAGAGAAAACTAAAACCGCATTCCGGAACAAAATCGAACAAACAATGGAAAAGGGACATGTATTTCAGTTTTCATGCATATGGTTCATACGGGTAAAAACAGAATAATCTTCATTTTTGAAGCAGATCGTCACATATGAAATTACCTAGAAATGTCCAATTACATTATCAATATGTAAAGTGTATCCTATTCTATGAATTACAGAAAGAAAACAAGTTTGCGCTGCAAATCTTCATCCAATCAGCTTTAGATTACTGACATCGGCAGACACAGCAACTTTCCAATTATAGTAGACACTAACATATACACGTACGAGCGCCCTCTTTGGCAGCCTTCCCGTAATAATAACAAAATATCTCGATAATGATAACAAAAAGACTTATATCCCTTCAAGAAAATGGTTTTCCCCAGATACAGTGAATTCGCCGCTTTGACACTGAAACTTTCATGAAATCATCTGTGTAGCATAATAGAACAAAAACGGAAAATTGCGAAACTTTGCCTCGTATTTCTGGCTATCTTATATCGTACTGTGATGTTGTCTTTTATCGGAGTGGTATAAATCAAATGTGGATATTAAAAAATTCCAAGGAACTCTTTGGTAATTTGAAATCAAGAGCTATCTCAAAAAAATAAAACTTTCGATTTTTCCACATTGTATACCACAATACCACATGATGAATTGAAAGAACGCTTGAAAAACATCATCAACCAAGCATTTTTCTACAAAAACGGTTCATGTCGTAACAATATGTTGTATTGGGGTATAATTCTGCACATTATGTTGAAAATTTTGTTACGTGAAGGAAACGAACAAAAGGTGAACTCAGCAGTTTCCGTATAAATTGAAATTTATTACGGAAATAAAACTAATCGCTAGAAGGGTTAGAATACAAACTGTAAAGTGTACAGGCTACTTATCTCAGCTGGGACGGCAAAGCTCAAGTCTCAGCACAGTCGTTTGGAGAGCTATTCAGCGCTGGGACTATTCGCCCCATAGACGAGTGTACAGAAGCGAGAAATACCCGGGGTATTTCTCGCTTCTGTACACTCGTCTATGGGGCGAATAATCCCAGCGCTGAATAGCTCTCCAAACGACTGTGGTCTCAGAGTTGTATCAGTCAGTCGGATGAATGAACAGTCCTTTGGCTTGCACGCCTGAAGTTGCACAAAGTCCACAGTATAAATCCAGCGTGGCAGTGAAGGTCTTGAAAAGTCTTGAAATTAATACTGCTAGAGTTTCCAAAGTCTTGAAGTAACACGCAAGAATACTACCAATGCTAAAGTGCTATGTGAAACGCGCGCGCCCGTGAGTGGACGCGATGAGTGGAGTGAACGCTATACAGTGGAGTTTCACCAAGTTTCACCCGGTTCGGCAGAAACTAACTCATTACTGCGCAGACTCAAACGCGACGCACTCAACCCGCTCGGAAAACCTGGCGTGAGCTGCCTAATTACAGATAGGTTTGTACAAAATAGGAGAGACACAAGAGAACTATTATAAATTATTTTATTTTTTTTAATTCACCGACTTGAACCAAGTCTAGCCTGCAAAGAAAACCGCCCGATAAGGATGGATCAATCGATTTATAGTCGCGCCAGCGGCTTACTGACTACGCATGCGCATATTTATAATATACTATGCGAGTAACCGGAAGTGTACCCTTCTTTCATGGGCGCCGCCATGTTTTTTTTTTGAGTACTCGTAAATAAACAAATACGAAACAAATTACTATAATATAACATGCCATTTATAAAATATACCTCTTTTATTAGCCAGTAAATGTTATTATGCACCTTGTCGCCGATACAAAATATCGTTTATGTAGATAAAGGGAGAAAACTGTCGTGCATATGAACGGGGGCATATGCAAAGAATGCCGGGATTTAATTTTAGAAAAGCGCCCCCTGTGTCAATAATTAGATTCAAAAATTGCCAGTTTTTAGACGGAACGTTGTAGTTTTCAGCAGAGGGGCCGTGTTTTCAGCTTGCAAGTGGAAGGTGGGCAGTGCGGTTACCATTGCAATGATAATGATTGCATAATACGTCCCTTGTTTAACGCAATAGGCTGTTATCATTGTAAAAATTGCCAATTTTTGTCCAAAATTTTTACACGTTACAGAAAATCTATACCTGCTCTGCTGCAGGGTTTGACGTCGTGTACGTACGTGAACTGCTTTCATCAGAGGGAAACTGGGCATAGTTGTCATATAAATGTTTATGAAGTAACAATTAATTACATTTTATCATGAATTAATACAAATAACATTGCCAATCTTAACCCCTGGCGCGACACCAAGGGCTGAGCCCTATATAATATTAGATAGATCCCATCATCATCATTTATGAAACGGCTAGCGGCTCTGGGCGAATTTCACTACCCTGTCCGAAAATTGTCACACTGAGTGTAGTTTGTAAAAAGTGTAGTTTATGTGTACGTTCCGTATCCGACGTTCTGTGATAAGGCTACAGAACAGAACGTTGGAACGTAGCATAAACTACACTTTTACAAACTACGCAGTCAACGTGACGCCTGTGGGCTGGGTGTTGCTGTCTCGAGCGCGGCGAACATGTGTTCGCGTCTCGCTGTCGATGTGCATGTGACGGTCGGTTCCTGCGTGCGCCCAAGCAAACTTAAGTCGACGTCGATGCAGAGCAAATGGCTTTGACATAATTACATGTACTCCTTATGTTTCAACAAGTAGCCTGTGATTGAAGGGTCTAAATAAATTTCTTGAAAGTTCAACTTAAAATATCACTAGAAAATATGGATGAAGATCAGCCTACTTTAGAATATTTTCAGGCATGGACGATTGACTCTCTGAGGTCTTTTTATATCGAAACGTGGATTGAAAACCAACGGGAACAAAGCTGTTCTTGTAGCTCGTACTTTAGTGCATACAATATGAAAATATCTGTCCTGAAGTCGCACGCCGAATTACAATCACAAAACGTTCTTGAATATGCAACAAACAAAAGTTTATCAGTGCCTGTTTGAGGACGCTCTTTGAACAGCCTCGCTCTGAGAGAGAGGGTGGAAAATTCCCAAAAAGCTGTGTTCTGTTGTTGTGTTGAGTTTAGGCCGCGGCTTCTCCGTTTTGTCGATGGAATATACTTTGCTGTGAGCTGTATCCTGGCAATAAAGACTTTAAACTGAACTTGGATGTGTTATATTGGTGGCAGCGGTGAGCAGCGACGAACATAATAGCCAGGTATGTCACAGAACTGTTGACGAGTGAACAGTCATTGGTGTCGTCGTCAAAAGTGTTTGACTGTGATTGCGCAATACAATATGGCTTCAGCCTACGTACAACTACCGGAGAAGTTTCGAGGTTCGTCAGGTGAGAACTTTAAAGAATGGGTGAGGAAATTTGAAGTGGCTGCAAGGGCAACCAAGGACTTGGCGTCAAAAGAAGCTAAACTTGGCCTTTTGCCTGCTTTATTAGACGGACATGCATTCCAAGTGTATGAACAATTAACAGAGGATGATAAAAATGACTATGATAGATTGAAAACTGCCCTCGATGGAAAATTTAGCTGTAAAGAACATATCAGTTTACATCGACTGCAGTTCAGAGAACGGACACGTCATAAAGGGGAGTCCCCTGATGCGTACCAAACAGAACTAGTGCGACTAGCTGATATAGCATATCCAACATTAGATGCTGGTATTAAGTCGGAGATGGTTATGGATCAGTTTATCTGCGGACTTGGACATACTTCACTTCAGGAAAAGGTGTTGAATGCAGATAAAAAGACACTTGATGAAGTAGTACTGCTGGTGCGAAAAACTGAAGCAGCACATAATGCTGTTACAAAAATGTCATCTAGTAATGTACCAAACCAACCAGAACTTACCCAGAGTGTCAATGCAGTGGATAATGTACACGTCAATGAATTGATAGATAAACGATTTAAAGAACTGGAGACTACCCTCTTACAGAAAATAGAACAGTTAATCCGTATTTTCTATCCTGGGTCGGTAACACTGCTGGTGGACAGAATTGTCCCCGAGGTTATCGTTCGCCCAGTTAAAGCGATGAAATTCGTTTCTTCGCTTCGATAAAGTGTGTATGTGCGATGTATGATAGTGAGCATGCGTGCGTGAGTGCTTCACGAACTCTACAACGTGTTGAAAGGTCTCAGTCAGAAAAATGTAACAACTTAGCCGGCTATTGAACCACTCTTTTTTGGGAGTGGAGATTTAGCCGACTGGTTCTGTCTCAGGCCTCTCAGCTAGGCGACTGATGCCGTATGTTGTGGGTTCGAATCCGATTGAAAACTATCCGTATTTTCTATCCTGGGTCGGTAACACTGCTGGTGGACAGAATTGTCCCCGAGGTTATCGTTCGCCCAGTTAAAGCGATGAAATTCGTTTCTTCGCTTCGATAAAGTGTGTATGTGCGATGTATGATAGTGAGCATGCGTGCGTGAGTGCTTCACGAACTCTACAACGTGTTGAAAGGTCTCAGTCAGAAAAATGTAACAACTTAGCCGGCTATTGAACCACTCTTTTTTGGGAGTGGAGATTTAGCCGACTGGTTCTGTCTCAGGCCTCTCAGCTAGGCGACTGATGCCGTATGTTGTGGGTTCGAATCCGATTGAAAACTATCCGTATTAACAGTTGGAAGGGAGACTGCCAATCGGGATAGCGGAGATAGTCAAGCACGAGGGTATGACAGATTTGCCAGTAGGGGGAACCGGAATTATACAAGTAATCCTACTCAACGGACACAGATAAGAAATGTCTTTAGAGGAAACTGCTATGTATGTGGCGAATATGGCCACCGAAAGCTTCAGTGCCCAAGACAAGGGGAGTATGTACAAAACTCTAATGTTCATAATAATTATGCCCAAGGTGAACGCCAGCAATACAGTCAGCCACAGTCTTCACAGTCTTATTTCACAGTCAACATTCACAACAGGGAAATTGGTAGCTGCTGATGTAAGGGGCCACACATTAGCAGCGCAAGAGGAGGCCCATCCGAGATTAGAAACTATGAAAACTACCAATGCTATCAACTCAGACTTTACAAATATGATTATGATAGTTGTTGGGGATACCGATGTGAGAGCCTTGGTTGATACAGGTTCAGGTATATCACTCATTAGTGAAGAGTTTCGGATGAAGAGCCCATATTTGAGAAAGAGACATTTGAACACTGCTGTAAATATGGTTGCAACTTCAGTTCTTGGGCAGAAATTGGACATAATGGGGCGCTACAAACCAGAGTGCGCATAGGCAACAATGAATTGTATCACACCATGTTTGTTATTCGTGATATGATCAACCCAGTTATACTTGGTTGGGACTTCTTTAGGCAGCATGCTGGTAATGTAGACAGTGCACATGGCATGTTGTGGATCTATGGCGAGTCAACTCCATTTTTGCATAAAAGCCAGTTAATACCGGATGTATGTGCGGCTATAGCAAATGAAACTGTCACCATACCAGCACGTACTAAAATGTCAGTGTCAATACGACTGCAAACAGCAACAAGTGGGGAGCCACTACCACATGGTTATATGGGAATTGTAGATCCAGATGATGCTTTTAAAGATAGCAGGGGTCTAGGTGTAGCTCGAACTGCTTCCTGTGCTACGATTGGTACTGCATTTGTACAAGTGATGAACATTACAGAGCAGCCAATAGATCTTTTTCAAGATACACCATTGGGAACTTTTGTTGCTGCAACGTCTGGAGAGGAAAATTGTACAGTATCTCGTATACATACTTATGAACTGTGTGACACAAGGCCAGTTACTGTTGTGTCACACATAGACACTACAAACAATGTAAGAAAGGAGACAGAGTCTATGCCAGAAATTTCGCTTGATGGGACTGCAATTTCAGAACCTCAAAGGATTGAAGCTAAGACGTTGTTGAATAGATATAGTCACATTTTTAGTAAATATCCTGGTGACCGTGGACGTACACATCTGGTTCAACACCGTGTGCCGACGGGAGATGCTGTTCCCATAAAGCAGCGACCAAGACGTGTACCGGTACATTTGCAGGCTGAAATACAACATCAGGTGAAAGACATGCTACAGAATGATGTCATTGAGGAGAGCAGTTCTTCGTGGGCGTCCCCAGTGGTATTGGCAAGAAAGAAAATTGGCGCTATTCGGTAGTGTGGACTATCGGAAACTTAACTCAGTGACTGTCAGAGATGCGCACCCACTTCCTAGGGTTGATGATACTCTGGATGCTCTATCGGGATCAACTTTGTTCTCAACAATCGATTTAGCATCTGGATACTGGCAAGTTGAGGTTCACCCTGATGACAGAGACAAAACAGCCTTCACGACTGGAGTTGGACTATACAATTTCAAAGTGATGCCTTTCGGCTTGACAAATGTGCCGCCAACTTTCCAAAGATTGATGGAACTAGTATTGGCAGGGGTAGACTGGCGTACATGTTTAGTGTACCTGGATGATGTGATCATTTTTAGCAGACATTTTCAAGAACATATGCAAAGTTTGGAAGATGTGTTTAAAGGTATGGAGGCAGCAGGTCTGAAGTTACAACCAGCGAAATGTACATTCTTCCGAGACACTGTTATCTTCCTAGGACATAAGATATCGAAGGATGGTGTGTCACCAGATCCTGGAATTACCGAGCGAATACAGTCATATCCTACTCCATCATGTACAGCAGATGTTCGCCGATTTATGGGGTTAGCATCGTATTACAGAAAGTTTGTCAAGGACTTTGCATTAATTGCAACACCATTAAATCATTTGTGTGAGAAAGAAGTAAAATTTCAATGGTCAGATGAGTGCGGAAATGCTTTTCATATCTTAAAGACTGCTTTAGCCAATCCACCAGTACTTGGCTACCCTGACTTTAGCAAGCCATTTTACCTGCACACAGATGCATCTTACTCGGCAGTCGGAGTGATTTTATCTCAGAAATCTATCAAGGGTGAGAGAGTGGTAGCATATGGAAGTCACAGTCTGAATAAAACTGAAAAGAAATGGGCCACGTATGATAAGGAACTGTTTGCCATTTTATGGGGTATTCGCCATTTCCGCCCATACTTGTGTGGTGCTAAATTTGAAGTTGTGACAGATCACAAACCCTTGGTCGGACTGAGAGATATTAAAGCTGGTAATGACCCTACAGGACGAAGAGAGAGATGGGCAATAGAATTGAGCATGTATGATTTTGTCGTAAGACACAGAGCTGGAAAATCTCACTCCAATGCTGACGCTATGTCGAGATTAAAACCACAGTGTGAGGCAGAAGATGTTTTCCCGGGACAAGAGGAAGATGATGAACAGGAAATCGGCTGGTGTATTCCGAGACCTGTATCAGTAAAACCAGTTCAGAAACAAACTTCCAGCGTTTACCGAATTCAGAGTTCACATCCCTCTACCGGTTGTCACACGGTACAACCTTAGTGAATGACAGTGATTTAACTCAACTGAGAAAGGAGCAACAGGAAGATGAAGTGTTGCAGACAGTGTTCTCATGGTTACAGATTGGCAAGAAACCAAACAGACATACTCTAAAAGGGAGAGACTGGCAGTTGAGAGTTCTGTGGCGCAACTTTGACAAACTGAGAATTCGGCATGGTATAATGTACAGACAATGGATTTCATTGTCTTCCAGTCCAGTGAATCTAATACTGTTACCAAGTAAAATGATCAGGGGTGTGTTAAGAGAACTTCACGAAGGTGTTGTGTCTGGCCATATGGGAGTAAGAAGAACATTGGCTTGGTGTAGACAGAGATTTTATTGGCCAGGGATGAACCAAGACATTCAAGAGTGGATTCAGTGTTGCCAAATCTGTCAACGTAGAAAATCGCCAACACCAAAGGGAAGGGCACCCATTCAGAGTATATCATAGACACGACCCTTTGAGATGGTAGCAGCTGACCTCAATGAGCTTCCACAATCTAAGAAAGGAAATAGATATGCATTGGTGATCATGGACTATTTCACTAAATATGTAAATATCTATGCACTCCCAAACCAGACAGCTGTTACCGTAGCCAGGAAGATCTTTGAGGAATATATTACGGAGCATGGAGTATTTGAAAGATTTCATTCTGATCAAGGACGCAATTTTGAAGCGCAAGTAATGAAGGAACTGTGTCAACTGCTTCAAATTACCAAATCACATACTACGGCTTACCACCCTCAATCGGACGGGATGGTGGAGAGATTTAACAGAACGAAAGAGGAGATGTTGGCCAAATGTGTAGCACAGTATGGGGATGAGTGGGATGACCATTTGTCCAAAATTGCATTGGCATATAATACTAGTGTGCATGAGAGCACTGGGCAAACTCCGTATTTCCTTATTCATGGGAGAGAAGCTCGTCTACCCATAGACATAGTATATGGTAGTACACCTGATCCACCTACAATGCCAAATACTTACGCCAAACGTGTGGTTGATAAGTTGAGAACTGCCTTCAAACACACCGCTGAAACACTTGGTCAATCTCAACGAAGGCAGAAGACTGGATATGACAGGTGGGCAAATCATCACCCATATAGTGAGGGTGACAAAGTTTGGCTGCAGGATCCTAGGGCAAGATGTGGCAGAGTTCAGAAACTAGGACTACCGTGGGTTGGTCCATTTACAGTCAAGAAACGCATTCCAGGCCCAGATGGAAACCCAGGTGTCATATATCGTGTGCAAGAAGACGGTCCAAGGCGGAGAAGGCTGGTAGTCCATCATAATCGCTTAAAGCCTTGTAAATGGGATGTAATAGTGATGTACAGATGATGTGCCATCAAGAGAGGCAGACGAGTAAACCAGAAAATAACTATCGCAATGTGCTGGCTGAGAAAGTTGCAGAAGAAATGTCCTACTTGCCAAATAGGGGAGTTGTAATTATTCCAGGTGGACAGCAAGAATGTCAAGAGGAAAACCAGGAAGTCGAGACACCAGGAGTGAGTGACAATGACCAACAGGAAAATCATGTAGAGATTGAAAATTTACCAGAAAATGTGTTCCAAGAAGAAGACAGTCTAGAGGAGGAAAATGACCAGCCCTTATTGCGCCCTCAAGTTACTCGATCTGGTAGAATCACAAGAGTACCTGCCAGATACACAGAGTAGAAGAGGAATGTGTTATATGTTGCAGATATGTGGAAAAGAAGAGGAATGTGGTTTATGTTGCAGATATGTGGAAATGAAGAGGAATGTGGTTTATGTTGCAGATATGTGGAAAAGAAGAGGAATGTGTTGTTTGCAGATGCAATTAACAGTAGAGGAATAGGTGCCAGTGTCTTGTGATAGCAGTAGAATTGTGAAATAATTACTGCAGTGAAAATTTTATGATGTGTTTGATAACTGAAACACTTGGTACAATGTTTGTAAACTTTGGGACATGACTTTTGAATATTGATCTTATTTTCGAAAAGATATTTAAAAAAAAAAAAAAAAAAATCTTTCTAGGAAAAGTATTTACTTCTGCATTTCAATTCAGTTTGATGACTTTGCTTTGTGGTGTGTCAAGGAGGACACTCCTTCATTGGGGAAAGTGATGTAACAAACAAAAGTTTATCAGTGCCTGTTTGAGGGCGCTCTTTGAACAGCCTCGCTCTGAGAGAGAGGGTGGAAAATTCCCAAAAAGCTGTGTTCTGTTGTTGTGTTGAGTTTAGGCCGCGGCTTCTCCGTTTTGTCGATGGAATATACTTTACTGTGAGCTGTATCCTGGCAATAAAGACTTTAAACTGAACTTGGATGTGTTATAAATACAAAGCTTTGTTGAAAGTAAAAGATGATGGGGTAAAACTGGCAATTTTTCCAGATCCAATGATCGACCTAATTGACTGGATTGGTGAGAAAGATGGCATGAAGAGTACTTGACTTCCAGATTTTGTGAAACATGTAATCATGTAGTAGCTTTACTCTTTAGAGTTGAAGAGGCATATGGGTAGAGGCTTGACAAATCAACCATGTACATCTGTTTTATCAAGATTGAATGTGCCTGCTAAAAGAACCAATGTCGGTCCCAAACTAGTCTGTTAGAAGGATTGAAAACTAAACAAACATGAGCAGTCCAGTAAGCTTTAATCAAATAATCGCGACAGTTGTTTTTAAATATGGCGAAAATATTGATATTCTGCGATGCATATCATGAATACGAAATTAAGACTTTCGCTGGAGGAAGTTCCAACTGCAAAGTTCGTTTTAAAATATGAGGCCTGTAACTTGCTTCGCCCTCACTTATCAACAAAACTATCCAGTCTGATAGTTTTGATAATAACAAAGGATTGTAATAAACTTGGATATCGCGTGTCTAACATTTTTCAAAAACACCGAAGATTTGTAAATTAATACTGCTGTTATCATTTTCTGCTGTAGGGAAACGGCCACTCAATCATCCAAAAAGCGACTTTTTTCATCAGAATCGCTGACAGAACATGACGACGTCCATGTCGCCAGAAATAATTTCGCGGGTGTCATCGCTAGAACAGTGCCGTCGTCTTGTTTAAATAGTGTCTTTAAAGCCATGAAAATCGGAGACGATACAAACAGTACTGATACCAGTGTTAATAATGCTAACAACAATTTTTCGGATATTGAAACCTCAATCGTAGACGATGCGTGTTTTACGGACAGCATTTGTGGTGGTAACTCTGAATCAGAAATCGTGACGTGCTGCCAATGACCTGGTTGAAATTAAATATCCATACAAAATAAGAGATTCTGAGCCATCAAACGAAAACTTAGACTATCCGTGAAACACAATCTAACCATTTAAAATTGAAAACTAATCACAAGTACTATGCTCAAATTCAGGGACAACTCGCGAAAACTTGCAGGTCTTGGTGTGATTTTCTTGTGTACACAGCCCATGGATACATTCTACAGCGCGATTTTTTACTGGAGCAACATTTTAGGAAATCTTTACTACTTTTTCAAAACTTTCTTAGCAAAAAGCTTTGCTAATGAGATGCAAATGTTTTGTGATAATCACATTTATGTGCGAAGCAAAGTATTCCCACGACTTGCCTGTATAACTTTTGTTGAAGTACAAACGATCAACTTGATCCAAATTTTGCTATACTACTGGAATGGGTTTCGGAAAGTTGTTTCTAATCTTGCTATTACAACCATACTTTCTGTCTGAATTGTAGCCCACAGTCATACATACACATAATAGTTTTCTTTCTCGGAAGGGTTCTCTGTGTAAACCAACAGCCGCTCATTCCCCTGCCTTTGTTTCATCAGTACATGTACTTGTACTATCTCTTTGAATTTTACCCAACGAGAACCAAACTGTATAGCTACTATAGCAAGACTAGAAGCAACTTCCAAAAACCTATTCCAGTAGTTTAACAACATTTAAATCAACTAAGTCGTTCGACCTACCATGAAAACAGTCGAACCACGATTGATATGTAACAATTTACACTAAAGGAAAAAATAAATAGAAGAAAAGAAACTTGAGTACGGGACAATGTGATAACAAATCGATCTATAGATCTGACTATCTATCTAGCTATCTTTTAACCAATTTATCGATCGATGATCGATCGATCGATTAATTAATCTACCTTTCTATCAAATCGATAGGTCCTTCATTCTGTCGACCGATCTGCCCATCAATTTTCCTGTCGATCGATTGGTCGATCGATCGATCGACCATCTATCAAACATCGATAGGTAGATCGATCGATCTATCGATTGAGTGATCGATTTATCTATGGATACATTGATCTATCTATCTATCTATCTATCTATCTATCTATCTATCTATATATCTATCTATAAATCGATAGATATCGATCTATCTATAAATTGATCGATCTATCGCGCTCCATGAATCGCTTAATCGGATATTATCAGTTAATTGATTCGTTATTAGTTGTTTTGATGCGGTATTGGTTGACTTTTCTACGTTATCAGTTGATTTAATCCGTTATTGGTTCATTGATACGTTATCGGTAAATTTGATATACGTTATCGGTTAGGAAAACATCCTACATTATCGGTAAAATTTTACTACGTTATCGGGTTTGATACGTTATCGGTTCGTTACTACATTATCGGTTGTAACACGCCCTGCTACAGCAGTGTGACTGTTACTGTATATATACCTGAGCAGTGATAGAGATAGCTCTGACTCTGATGTACATGGTAGAGGAAGAACAGTTTGGGTCAAATGACACTCATGACACTGAAACACACTTGTACACAAGATCAGGCCAGACAGCAGCACATGGAAGACCAGGAGACTTTAAAAGTTATCGGGATTTTCGAATTCTGGCAAATGAGAATAATCAAGATATTAAAGAATAAAGATAGTGTCATCATGCTTGGTTTTCTCACTCTCATCATAAAATAATACAAAAGCAAAACTTTGAACAGTAATAGCTCTGGAAAAAGACAAATTAGAGAGACATTGCAGCAAATGGATTTCAATTTTACACAAAATTGTAGATAACTAAGCACTGTACTTCACTTTAATTTAAGTTACTGTTACTAAAGAAAATGTTACCAATAAAACAACTTAAATACAAAAAAAAAATTTGAACAGTAAAGACTAAATGAAAAAATAAGTGACTGAGTGGAATTATTTATTGTTTAACCAAATTTGCGATTATTACATCCAAAAGTTTAGAGATGAAAGCATTTATTTGATGGAATATTTTAACCTTCCAGAATTGTCAATTTTGAGTTGAATCTAATTCATATGTCTAGTACTGTGAAACAAATTTTTGGTAGGTCACTGTGCTCAGTTTTTTACAATATGACAATTAGCCAAAATTCACGATTTGCCCACTCTCTCATGATTGTTATTTTGTGTGCCCTGGCAAGAGTTGGATTAACTCAAGTTGGCTAAGACTGATAAATCCAAAAAGTTCACTGATGCATTTAAAAATGAATGAATTTAAGAACTTGCCATAGGAATATGACTTTACAAACTGCTGATAACAGGTAGTGTTGAACATTTGTGAATGGAACGGCGCGATACGTGTTTATTTTTTGCGCGCGCGCACATACTTTACTGATACACGGGCTTTGAGGGGGGACTTGAAAAATTTTGATCATATACAGGGGGGATTTTGAGTTTTATTTTAGGGCATTGAGGGGGATCTGAAAAAAAAAAGATTTCAATCGCAATTCCTCCAGCCCCCCCCCCCAATCGTTATTTGTGAACGCAGCCTTCTGATACAAGTGCCCGACTTTAATTCATTGCACACAGTGTTTTCGTTGCAATTGCAGACTCTGAAAAACATAGTGCATTGACACCATCAGTACTTCAATTGAGGGGAACTATCGACATATCAGCAGAAATATGTTACCCAGAAAAAATGGCTTCTGCAAACGGAAAAGAATGAATTTGCTCTCACAGTGACGGAAAAAAATGTCGTCATACCCATTTCCCTCATTTATGACGCACTAGTTAAGGTGGCTATTTTCAGTTTCATAATGTATAAAAACAACATCGGTTTTTTTCTGTTTAAGATACTTCGCGCCTCGAAAATGAATGATTGAACTTTTGCTCAAATTTTCTTCAAGGAAACTTTCAACCATTGTCTTTTAAAATGAAGAATGAAAATCGGAGTTGCAGTCCAAATTTTGGTACTAGAGAAACAAATTACCCAGTATTAACCGATGTTTGACATTCAAAATGGCCGCCATCCCTATCGGGAAATAAAGTTCCCGATTTTAAAAAAAACTTTACTACGAGAACTTCAAAATAACTCCCAACAAGTGCAGTTGTAAACCAACACAGAGTTGTAAAAGTTTGAGAGTCCGAATATCTATCTTGGAGGCGCATGCTACCTTAATTGTGATATTGATGTTTTCAACAGGAAAATTTATACTTCCGGTCATACTGAAAGCCAGCTACCTTTGAGGTGGATTGTGCATCCAGCTGAGGGCAGATATTAGTAAGCTCAGATTTTATCGTACTTTTTTAATCCACTTATTGTGAGATTCATTTTGAAGCTTCTGAAGTAAATACATGCTCAACATGCTGTTTATTTAACCAGATAAAGGTACAATTACAAGAAAAATATTACAGTCACTGTGAAAATATGACTTTATCTGGTTTGGACCATAGAAATAGTCCATAAGGACTAATCGAGTCCATGGCCCACTACTCGTCAGCTAATAACTGCAAACGATGATGCCATAAAGGGCTCAAGTAAGACAAAAACACATATCGGAGATAAAGAGGAAATAAAATACATTAGATACATAAACAACTCAAGAAAAAAAATAAATTGTTATATGTTCATTAAGAAGTTTCTTAATTCTACTTTGAACCTTTGTCTACACCTTATTTGCTTAACGCCGACGGCAATTTATAGAGATGTTGTCTTCAATAGTATACCTCTCTTATTACCACAGTTTGCGGCCTTGACTTTTGGCTCATAATTTTGATGGCTTCTTTCAGAAAATCGTAATTAGCAAAAGTATCATTTTCACGATCCATATAAGATCGATTTCAAAAATGTCTCGTCATATCATCGGACAAATATTTATTTATGCATAATGATGATGAAATTCTAACGTAAGGGGCTGTTAGAGCAAAACTAATATTAACACTCAGCAGATAATGATATAGATATTATTGTATGTGTCAGTGTGTTTGTGTGTATGTGTGTTGTGGTTTACCGTGGTTACTTTATCATAATAACTATGGATTGTGATCTTTCAGAACTATTGGTGTTCTGTAATTTTTACCGACGAATACAACATAGTAAACATAACCAGCGATAACCAGATCACTACGATCTTTGTGATACAAGCGTATATAAACAACACTTTTTGTTGTTTCAGTCATGTTGCTGTCCTTTTGTTACTTGTATAAAGACTCTGATACGACGTTAGGGTCCGAGCGAAATGCTCGCAAGAATAATAGCATCACGACCAGTAATGCTAACTCTTGATGCTTTTTTCAATATTTTTGTTTTAAAAATCAACCATGATTTCTTGTTTTGCTCCTCGAAGCATATTGATATACACAGTATTTAGCCTGTCAACTCAGCATGTACATGTTTAAGCTGCGTTATTATTGTTGACAAGTGAATTCTGGTCCGGATTAGAATTCAACTGTGAACAATAACAGTGAATTTTACACACACAGACGTTATGTTGACAAGCTAAATAGTGCGTGTTTGAACATTCTTTACGGCGTAGAATAAAAATTAGCAATTGACATAAAAATAAAAAATAATGAAAAAATCATCATGTTATTTTACTGGCCCTTTAAAAAGCGTGTCACTATAAGAAGTATAAACGGATAAGCTAATGCCTGTATAGAGTTTACGGAATCTAAAAAGCACAAGTGGAAAAAGTTGGTTTTGGTCATGAGTAAATAAACGAAGGGTTAGCACCTCTCTATCTCTATCATTTTTTTTTTTGAAAAAGATAAATTTATTTCAACATAGTCACAAATAAAACAAATCTACATAACAGTGAATGCATTAAAATTACAATGCGTCTTGTCTGAAAAAACAAATAATTAGCTGTTTGATAACAAAGATCATCATATGAATGCATTCAGGATGCATTCTTCTCCTTCCAGTCTTACAAGGCTTGAAAAACTTTGTGATAAAATCCTCAGTTTTGTTCATCATCTTATAAATGAAATACAATGTATTCATCCATGAGGAGAGATAACATTTCAATTGCATGACATAGGATTGAAGGGAAACTTTAATCCCATCAAGAGTAACCGAATTTCGAATATTCCAAACTGTATATTTTACAAAGGAAGTAATACAGTAAATAATGTCAGATGTTGCATTATCATCATTTTCGATTCCTGCAATTGCTAATCTTTTGATATTGATGTTATTATCAAAGTTGTGGTTTCTGACAAAGAAAGAAATACATTTCTGCCAGATTTCTTTAACATATTTACACTCAAATAAGATGTGTTCCAGTGTTTCTTCTTGGCCACAAATATGGCATTTCCCATCACTATCTCTATCATTCATTTAAATCAGAATTAAAGTGCGCCCTCTTGCGATAAATATCAATCGCTGTGACGGAAACTGCCTGATAATGGCGTTACATTCAACTCTCGTTGCCACGATATCAATATAATCGAAAGTTTAATTCCTATTCAAAAGTTAAAGCCACATTGCTTGTGATACATTTTCTGTATTTCTGTCCTCTTAAAAACTTGTAAGACACCTTCTAAAGCCAGCGCTCCTAAAATCTTGTAGAATTAGCCCGTGTCCAGCTGTCAACACAGTCTGTGTCTACGGTATGTCCAATTAGTCAATGTTATTGTTGACAACTAGAAAAGTTATTGACAACTAGATTAAAGATTGAACAACTTGCAACAAAACAACAGCAGCAACTAGATGAAATCATGTCAACAATAACGTGATATATTTTATGCAGTAAATTGTGTTGGCAAGGCTTGTACTTTGTACCACATCATAGGTATAGAGAAAGGAATGACGAAATGTGATTTCATATTTTGCGGAATAAAAATACTGCAAGTATAGTATATTAACAATTTACAACTTCTATCTATTTAATGGCTGTTTCTACTATCGAGTACACAGCCGAACGTTACAAGGAGAGTTACATTCAACCCCTGTTCTCGATACTCTCCAGACACTTACAACTATGGATAAACGTTCAACCCCTGTTCTCGATACTCTCCAGATACTTACAACTATGGATAACAATGACTATGGTGTTCTGCTACATGTAGTTGCCACGATATCAATACAATTGAAAAACGTGCAACAACAGCCGCAGCAACGAACAAATGTTCTCAAATTTTATCAGTAAACAACAACAAAAACAACAACAACAACCAGATGACTAAATTGTTGTGGTCTTCACAACACCAAATGCGTGTCTTGATGGTCATTGTCGACACTAGGTGTTTGGGTCTGAATATCTAAAGATGTATACTCCATTATTAGTAATTTTGAGATGTATAAACTTAATGAAGATAAAATCACTAATTGTGATATGTGAATTATACAGTTTTGATAATCACTTTATATATTGATGTAAATGATTGGATTAATCATTTTATCTTTATTCACATCTGTCGTATGATCGAAGCAACGTCTTCAAGCTATTCTTACGAAATATCATTCTCTCAGAGCATCGCCGTCTGACGTCCACTCGCTCTGTATATTGACATAGATTCTGACAAAGGAGAAGTTGCACCATGGGCGATAACGTGTGTTAGCTTGTCTCTATCTTGTAATACATGTGAGTACAATATTGTAGACAGGCACTCATTACGATACTTTTAATGAAGATCCTGATTACCTACCAGTAAGCTAAGCCAAACGAGTAATCCTAAAGAATAAAGGGAAAGTCCCCCTCATCGACTAGTAATTGTGATATTACTCAAATGTCAAAATAGCAATTTCTCGCTACATAATAGGCATTTAACATAATGTCAGTAATTTTAACCTGTACGATAGGTATTTAACACCGTCAAGCTAGTCATTTTAAAATAAAATATGCTATGGATTTAATTATGGGCTGGGAAGGGACGTTATTTGCTTAACCATTGATGAGGACGTAATACTCTAATGAGACCAATATTATATATAATGTGACGATGAAATATCATATGTAAGACAAGACTTGTTGCCGACAAAAATACAATGATAAATTTGTCGGGAATAATAAATGCATATGTCGACATGATCTTATCTGTTTTCCCCATTAAAACAGAACACAAATCATCGCACTCACCCAACTCAAACATTCACAAATCACATACTTGAACAAAGTCTAACGTTTCACCTGCCCTTCGATGGCGTGTACAGCTCAAGACTCTTAATTTGAAAAAAAGGCAACTTTCCACGTAAAGTTATCTGATTATACGTATGTTCAAAGTATTTGCACAATGAATTGCCGTACAAACACGGGGGAGACGTTGAAAAACAGGCGGAGCTTCGACACAGACAAGCAAACCATTTTTCATAGCCCTCCAAGCCAACTTTTAAGGGACACAATCGTCAGATCTGTTATCAAAGGTCGTATGGGTCCCATATGACCAATGTAAATACTGTATCCAAGGTACGATGGTGATTGAGGAAAATCTGTCATAATTTAGCTATATCGTATAATTTAAATGTAGCAGCCATGATAATGAGGTGCACCTAGATATCTCACAGCATGCACAGCCCCTCGCTGGCTTCACCTCAGACCATAATACCGCCCTCAGCAGTTGAGCTGAGCAAAGCTCAGCTCAGCGAGCCGGCGAAGATACCACTGCTGGCTCAGTGAGCGTCGCTGGTTAGAAAGACCGTTGAGGGTGCATAACTGCGTAGCGAACGAAGGGGCTGTGAGAGAGTCTACTAGATATCGTGCACGAAATACATTGTTTCAACAACCTCGGACAGGCGCAGTATCGACGACTATTTCCCTTTAAAGGTTGTCGGTCAAATTGTTAATCCAAAGAAATTTGTGTGTGGATAGTTTGATAAAAAGCTGCAAAGTTCGTATCTGAGGTCGACTGCCATCTAACGTAGAGTTTGAATTCATCTTCATGAACAAGAGTACCCAAGTTTGAAAGCAATTAAACTGGTGGTTGTAGAGAAATTGTGCTCTGAGACTCACTGACAGAACGAGCACATTGCAACTTTAATGGTTATTTAACAAACTTTAATGGAAAATATGTAAACTAGAAGTGGACTCATGGACTTTGAAAATTTCAAAATAAACTTTCCAATCCTGGGTCTTTGTAAAATTTAAAAAGCATCTTTTGAGTCGTACAAAACTTTCTTATAACCACAGATACAGGGATTTTTTCGGTGATTTTTTTACAAAGATAAACATTGTCTGAAGAAATATCCTATGTCAAATTTTCGCTCTTTTTTTCCTGGCCTTTCATATTCTTGGTCAAACAATTTCATTCACACAACGTTAAACAACAAGCATGCCATGGCCAGTTACCAGCTTATTAACATTGTGAGATATAGTATTTTGCGACTAAAACACAGAGGATATGTCAATTACTGAAATATCATCATTTGCTCATTGACTGTCGTGTTTTCTACTGTTATGTAGAAACACTTGTTTCTTAAGAGGCCCGATGCAAAGCCAAAGTAGGCAAAAGAAATTAAATCAACCAAGTATGTTTATTCCATCTTCATAATTTATGCCTGAAGAATTATACAGAATTTTACGGACTAACTCAAGTAGTACAGTTACTAATGTTTCGAAGTAGTGTGCTTGAAATACTATTTTTCTGTTTTCAAGACTGTCCGTACCTTCCCAGAATTATCTTGATCTGAACGTGTGCAGTGACCTATCAAGTTCAATGAAATGTGTGTGTGAGCCACTCAGCAAACAAAACTTTATCTGACGACAATGGCAATGAGATTTTTTGTACACGAGATGCAAACATTTTTACATTACAAAGTAAGTGTGATGTTCCCATCGAGTTGTTCAATATCTTCTTGTTACGATGACCATTATATTGGTGAAAATCAGTGAGGAGGGTAATTTTGTATGGTGTGATGTGATGTGGTGTACTTCATTATATATTTATGACACATTAGTTATTTTGGTCGAACTGAATACTATCAATGTCTTATAGGTTTGGGTAACGGTCTCTGATTTTGAGCAGGTAGTTTATGTTGACAAAATGTCAAAGGAATAAACTGTAATGTTGAACGGAAGGGTAGCATTCTGTATTTATTTGCAAAATACATACTCGTCTCTTAAACAATGCCCTGCAAAGTAATGACATGTCACTCAGCTGGGTCAAGATCGATTACAGATATAATGACGCAATTACACAAGCGGATAACTTGAATGGGCGCTTAGATATGAAAAAATTATCAATAGTCCCATTGTAATGAAATTACAGTCTGTGTTTTCGAGATCTGTAAATAATTCATAAAACTTTGCGTGTGAAATTTTGTGACAAATCAACAGATACTTCTTGGAGTAACGGCGCCACCGCTTCTACTCCCGCCTTCTACATGCTCTAACGACTGATAACCGCACGGATAGCAAAGGACAATGGTTTCAAACATTGCTTCCTATCATACATTCAGTTGTACAATGTTTGTTGTTTGCGTTGTACCATTTTTATTTATCTTCGGTGATATGTATACTGTGAAATATGATCTTTGACCGATTCATTGTTGGTGTTGACAGGTATAACCTGGTTACGTTATGTTCGTATAAATTCTTGTCTGTCCATCCATGTATCTGTGAACAGAATTTTTAATGAATGCTGACAAGATTGCACAGATTTCATTGCAAAGTTGAAGAGCTCAAAACTTAGTTTGTTAGGACATTAGTTGCTATCTTTACATCGGCTAGCCTCAATAAACAACATTTGATTTGTAGCCTTTGAAAACTAAGTCCAGGCATAACAATAATTACAATATTTAATTAATTTTGATGATTTTCCCCCTTTATTTTGGTCAAAATGCCTGTCTGAGATCGTACTTCCGAAAATTTAAAAGGAAGCCCCAATATGACTCCAATAAACTGTTCAAATGAGGTCGAAGTTTGTGTAAGTCTGTTTTAGGACCCACCACGATTTACATGACTTTTCTTGTAAACGCATCGGTATCATACTCCCTATTACCACTCTTATGGTGGCGATCACATTTACTTACCCTTTTATGGGTGACTTTATTCACATGTGCTCACATGATGTGAAAATTAGTCTATATAACATTTTAGGCCATTTTTGTCATTCACCATCATTCTTTTATTTGGTAACATCTGTCAGACAGCCTTATAATTTTGTTTATCGACGTTTGTAGAGGTGACGATAATCAACCCCAACACAATGGTGACATAGCAAATTGCATCATCGTGATAACAACGTCAGTTTATCAAGACACGAGTGTTTGATATCTTGAGGCATACTCTGTTCATTTCTCGTGGGATGTTTGTTCAGAGAAGCCACTATCAGCCTTATCTCAGCGTCACACACAGTTATACCATTTACTACTTTACGAATCGGGGTATCTGATCGATACAAATACAAGCAGGCAGGTTTTCTTTTCAGGCTGAAGTCAACATGACAGCTTTCGACGATGTCTTGAAGAACGCGGTCGGTGAGTTCGGCGTCTTCCAGAAACGGAGTTGTATTCTATTTTGCTTGGCGAACATCGTGGTTGCAATGAATCTCATCTCAACGGTCTTCATCCAGGCTGACACAGACCACTGGTGCAAAGTGCCGGACTCCGAGCTTTGGCTGGAGACCTGTGAATCTTTGAATATCAGCAGCAATTGTGTGAACACAGTCAGAGACCTTACAATACCTAAGGAAACATTGAACGATGGTTGTCAGGCAAGTTGGAAATTTAGCAACTGCTTAAGATATGAAAACACTGCTCTTCAAGCTTTCAATGAATCTTCCAATAACTCAACGATGACAAAACATTGTGACCATGGCTGGGAGTACGACACATCTCAGTACAAGTCAACTGTAATTCAGGAGGTGGGTATATTGTGTTTTTGTAACCAAATTTTGTTGATGTAGCAGGGGCCCGGGGTACAGAGATTTCCTTGATGATGACAGGACATGCTTGCAGACGGGAGTGGAAATTTTCAAAGCGGCCGAGGAGAGCAGTTGCAAAGTGGATTTCACTCCCTTTCAATATTCCAATACACCTGTATGTCACAAATACCTTATAAGAACATATCAGATATAAAAACCTCGCTTGTTATAATTTCTAAACGGCTGTTTCTAAACGGCCATTTAAAAATAATTTTTAATTTTTTTGAATTCTGCTCCTTCTTATCGACATGGTTTGTCTTCACCTCTATTGTGGTGTGGTTATGTAAGACACATCCATTGGTGATAGAGGGGCCCTGGTACAATACATACAGTGGTCAAAGTGCGTCGTACGATGACTACCCAGCCAGCCTAGCCTCCCATCATAAGCCAAGTGCGCTGGTGTCATATTGATGTTATATTGACGTCAGTCCATGTTTAAGAGTGCTTGTTTGTTTCTGTCTTTCTGTTACTTGTGCGTTTAAACACAGACCGGCAGATTAGATTGAAGTGAAATCTGGTACCCAGACGCATTTGGTCATGGGTGTTGTACCAACAATGAAAATGGGACATAACAAACAGTACAGTGCAATCATAGACCCTCGAGGGTCTATGATTGCACAAACCAATCACAGGAAATATCACGTGGATAAAGAGCGACATTTCACATGAGTACATTTAACTTCACATCTAGTGTTTCAGAGTAATTTACCCAAAACCGATGTTCGGCCCGATGTTGTCTCAACATCTGTTACCCACAGGTCGTCGGAAATGCGTAATGGGACTCATACGACCAAAACTTTATCCATTGCATTTTGGCGATTTAAAACATGCCTGCCATAACGTACATCGTAAAATTAAAATGTTGTAGCTATACTGACGCGATGCATCTGGATATCGTTCATAAAATACATCATTGCGGAGCAAGAAAGTCTTACAGTCGCAGTTCCAAAAATCCCCTCCCTTTGAGCAGATCATGTTACGAAACAGAGATGTACCCCAATACATGTTTGTCTTTTCTGTCAGTTTGACCTGGTCTGTGACAGATCCTATCTCAACGCTCTGGCAACATCAGTTCACCTAGCTGGCAGCTTGACTGGTAATATCATCTTTGGACCGCTATCAGACAGGTAAATTGACGGAATAAATTTGAACATATACTACATAGGGTAATGAAATCTATGCGATACACTATGGGACTACCCACCCGTACATACATATAGAGCGAATGGATGGATAAGCAAGACAACATTAAATATATTACGCATTTCGAATTTATGAAAAGAGAGTGCAAGTGATTTAATACCAGTATTTTACATATAGACGCAACTCGCATTATTCAACATAACGGTTTTTTTTATATTTATAAGATTATTTAAAAGAGTCACATAAGAGAAAAAACAGTCGCATTACTCATTACTGTCAGAAGTATCAAAAAGTGACATTACAATATGATCAATGTACGAGTTAAAATAATAAGTCATTGTTATGGACCAGTTAGTTGTAAATATTTTCCCCGTTTCTCTGTGTGTTTTGCTTGTTTGTTTTTTCTTGCTGGCAATGAAGAATTCTGTCTTCTGCACATTCTGGACATAGTTCATAAAGTTTGCAAAGTTAAGCTCCTTTTTAAAACATCTCTTAATATAAATATACCTCTTTGCAACTAGAAGTAGGAAATTAACAATCTTCGGAAACTGAATTTCCAAGCAAAACAGTCTCAGGATTCAGCGAAGTCTGGAAACCCAGCCCTCTTCCATATGTATCACTAAAAATTTTCCGGAATCTGCTGACATTGTTACAGTGAAAAAGGAGATGGAGAAGAGTTTCCTCATGTGCATTGTCAGCACAAAAAATGCTAGTGCCTGAGGGAACTCTAGGTGGCGTCATTTTATAAAGGGTGACATTTGTGACTTGGATATAATGTGTCAGCTTCCACTATAATTAACCAAATTTTGTATCTAAAAGCTGACTGGTAAATATATTTCCACTCATGAATAAGACCGTTCAAAGTGTTTATGAAAAATATTTCTCACTGAGGAGAAATAAAGTATTGCTTAACATAATACCAGCTACAATACGCTTTGTGGTGCACTGGCTTTCATGATAACATAACGTGTTAAAATTCGTAAGATGTATAGTAAGTGGATCCCACGAAGGCCATAGGACTGTGATTAAATAAATAAAGCAACAGTATTGAAAAGCGGTTTAATTATGTTTGTGTGACAGGTAAACACAAACACAGGGACATTCACTCTAGACGTTTTTTTCTGTATATGCGAATAAGTAACTGTTATTAAAACGCCCACAGGAAGGGCAAGAAAAATGCATTCGGGAGTTATCCGATTTTGCTCTATATGACTGACATTTACATCGTCTGATTATCGCCGATCCGGCAAAACAAAGTGACTGAAACAAAGGAATCAAGACATTCACATGAATTACAGTCAAACCTGCCGTAGAGGTCGCCCTTACAGACCAGTTATCTCTTCATAGCGGGCACTCCAGTAGTCCGGTAACATTTCACATATCTAAGGCCCTCTCCAGAACAGCCATCTTGCTTCCATGGTCATTGACAAAATTCAATTGCTCCAGTTCGCTACAATACATGTGTACAATGGTCAGCATCCATGACTCTGGATGACCTATGTCAAAATAATCAGAAGGAAAGAAAGAAAAATGATGAGTTTATTTTTGTCGATCAATTTTTATCTCCTGAATCAATGTAGTTTCAGAAACTTTATGGGTGTTTTACAATCTTCACGAATAATTTTATGATTTTATATTTGATCATCAATGATGTCTTTTCCCAAGTTCATCATTGATATCAACACTCACCCTTTGAAAGGTTCATTTTTATATGCCTTATATAGAAGGCCATCCTCTAAACAAAGTCACACTTTGTGTAGAAGGTCACCAGAACTTTGTCCTCGTTCATTATTCGTGATCTCTATACACAGATTTGACTAAATTTAGTTTTGACTATGTAGGATTACAAAGATAATTCGTAAATAATTTTCATACTGTGATCAATGAAATGACTATGACTGAAAAGTTGATAATTGTCACCATTTCAGAATTGGTCGCATGAAAACGTTCACGATATGCGTAGCTCAACTTTTGATCAGTGCTATATTAGAGGCCACAGTACCGTTCTTTGCAGTCTTCATAATATTTCGGTATACTGCAGCGATGGCACATCATGGGATGCATCTTACAGCCTTTATCCTACGTGAGTATTATGAATTTTTACCTGATGAGATATACGGCTATATACTTCTATTAAGTTTAAAGAAGAACACGCCTCGGGGACAGATATTTGGACTCTCAAACTTTCACAATTATTTTCTGATATATCACTTGTGGGGGCTCATTTTAAAGCACTTGGTGTGAGACAACTTTTTAACTGCTTGGTTTTTGTGAAATTCGAAAATTGTATTTTTCTTCACAGAGTTAACACAGGGATGGCGACAACTTTGAATTTTAAACACCGGTAAATCTTGAGTTATTTGTTTCTCTAGTACCAAAATTTGCACGGTGACTCCCAACTTTTATTCTTGATTTTGATAATGAATGGTCGAAAGATTCCTTAAGGAAATTTTGAGCAAATTTTCAAGCTTTCGCTTTCGAGGTGCATACCACCTTAAGGTAGTAGTATGCCTTTTGAAAGCGAAAGAGTAAAACTTTTGCTCAAACTTTCAACCATACTCTTATCAAATCAAGCATAAAAAGAAACAGAAATAATGGAAAACATATTCTAACTAAAGAAGCATAAAAAATCAGGGGACACCGTGCAAAGTTTGTTACAAGAGAAGCAAATGACCCAAAATTTACCTATACATGTATTTGAAATTCAAATGGCCGCCATCCCTGTGTTAAATCCACGGGAAAAAAATTAATTTTCCATTTTCGAAAAACTAAGACTTTGGAAATTTTTCTGACGCCAAGAGCTTGAAATGAACCTCCCCACAAGCGGTAGATCAGAAAAGAATGGTAAAAATTTGAGTGTCCGACTTTCTGTCCTCGAGGTGCATTCTAAATGGTACCCATCGATCTCAGTCTTAATGGTAAGATGCTTTCACTTCATGTTCAATATACTGGTGCGAGTACACTTTATGTAGATTTCACGAAACGCTTATATGCTGTCTGATGAATGTGAAAATTCGTGGCTCATTAAATATTTATGCCAGCATTGGTATAGAGAGATATATTTAAGACGTTTTCGCCAAGATATTATTGGTTTTCAGACACCCATCAGTGTGTTCTAGCTGGAAAGTTACGTCATATTAGGGATATGCAGCTTTTATTCATAACTCTAATCTGCATGTCAGAAAGTGTACAGACTCTGACAACAAGTTCATCAGTCTTTGAGGCATTGCAGTGACAGGTTTTTTCTTGTATCTGCCTATTAGTCCGGGGTCACTTGTCATTATTTTGGCTTCCGTGTGCATTTCGTGAAGACTCTTGTCAACATATATCATTTTGTTCCTTAATATCTGGAGAGTCCAAAAAACATTGTTGGCATTTTTCTTTGCACTTTGTCAAGGTCAAATTCAAGGTCATTCATTACTCCACAAATTCCATTGATTAAGCATTGTAGTGCGTACAAAATGGCTATACTCATTGACCAAATTACTTTATAATACCCTCAGTGGTGGAAGGGAAGTTAACAGCTCATAAAAGATTTTAAAAACCTTATTGTTTTTGTTTTTTTACCATTTTATATGAATTTATATGCAATTACAAGAATTTGCGTGTATTGCAGTTGTACATCTTTTTCTATGCACTGTGTTAAATAATGACACAGATCGGTTTTTGACATGCACTGTGCTTGACAACTACATCATAAATTCCCTGCATCTCGGCGTAAGCCATCCGCAGTATTACCAACTCTGGTAGGTTGTAAATTCCAGACCTCTGTGCAAACTTTCACTAGTGTAGACAGGATTGCTGTGCAGCTAGCAGTGTGTACTCTCTGCTTGTAGTGAGAGTAAATCATCCCTTTCCTCGCATTTCTCTCAAAGTCATATAAAACGATTTGTATTTTTTCCTTACAATAGCAGGGATTAGAGACTTGTTGCTAATCATAGGCTACATATACATATTTATATATACATAAATATACATACATATTTCACATAACTGACATTGCATGCAAATAACTTCGTCAAAACTTTCAGTAAAAAAGCATTCGTTCCTCCGAAAAGAGGACGTTATGCCTGATATGTCAGGAAGCAAGTGGTGAGCTTGTCACATATCCCTCTGAATATGACACAGTGCTGGAGTTTGTTCACCAGAGAGGTGAAGTTTGTGATGATGTCTTTCCAAGAATATGTTCAAGACTCAAGGATGATGATTCCTCTTCCCTTCGAGATTGTGGTGCTTGCTGGCATATAGGGAATGCTATGCAAATACTTGCCACAAAGGTCTTCTCAATTTAGCAAAATTGCGCTATGAAAAAAGCGTTAGAGCAAGGTGATAGCTCTGTATTAATAGGTGTAGCTCGTGGACGACCCAGAGGAAAATGTAAGAGTACTATTCAAAGCTGCCAAAATTTTGAGGAAAAGCAATATCATTTTCAAGAAGTACACCAACTAAAGGCAGTCTTATCAAAGCAATTCTCATAGCCCATTATCAAACAATGATATGGAAAATGATATCATTGCCTAACCCGACTTGCCACCTCTAGCAAACTAACAATGGAAGCTGGAGGAAAACACAGGAAAACACATTCATACCCATAGTAAGCATGCTTCCTCCTTTCCCTGAAGCTGTTGTGCATTTGATCAGATATTCTTTTAAAAAAATATATATACAAAACAAATATCTGCTCTTGCAAGACGAATGCAATGACATCACTGTACGGAAATGTGTCACTGTGAGGCTGATGAAAATATTGTCCGAACTGTTCACCTATAAGCAGCGTGCGAAATTCACGCTAACCCGATGGCCCGAGACCAGCTATTTTCATGCTGGACCAGTAACTCCTGAAAGATGTCCTGCTGTTCCTAAAGACGCGGGCCAGTAACTTTCACTATATGGAAAGAAGTTTACCCAAACGTTTTGCTAAGCTAAATACCTGACAAAATTATTCAAAGATACGAAATTTATTCTTTCAAGAGATTTGAAAAACGTGAAATTAGCAAATAAAAACTGAACAGACTGATCGGTACTGCACCTCGGCGAAAGACCTTACCTCACCTTTTCTCGCTAGAGAAGTGGCACTATTCAATATGCTCCCCATTTGCTAAGGATGTGTTCGGTTCGTGATCTCCTTGTGGTCATAAAAGAGTTATTGTTTAGCGTATGTCGAGGTAAAATGGATTTCCAGGACACCGCCACATTGCACTCTTATATGACATCGGACATTTACAGCTACTAGACAACACAGTATCGAAATTAGAATTGTTTGGTGAGATATGTGAGTTGGTTAAATCTCCAATATAGGATATTTACCTACAGTTTTCGACAAGTCTAGGCTCGTGTAATTTAAGTTGAAGTCGGACTACGGAAATCAGGCTTGGCCAGACAGCGGGGGCAGATCTGTAATAGTGAAATCCCCGATATACATCTAATATTTACCCGCAATCTGACAAGTATGGTATCGTCGAGTATCGACATAAGAGTCGAATTTAGGAAGTCAGGCCTGTCAAGATCTGTACGGTGGTAAAATTCATACATATTGGATATTTACCCGCGATTTAAAAGTCAAGAATCGACCAGAATCGATATTAGAGTTTCGAAATCGCCGATAAATATCGGCAATTTTACATAGACCAGACGTGCCCGAGACACAAGGCCAAACTTCGGAACTAGAAAGTAAATGTCAGATATTTAAACATTGCGCAAAATCGCACCTTCATTGTGATTTTACCTTGATGGTCGTTTGCCTTGGTCGCCTGTGAAGATTGTATTTTTGTGATTCGTCTTTTAACGTTGGTTTCGACACTTCAGTATTTTTTCTCTTAATCGTTTGCCCCAATTTTTTGTACTATTCCCTTTCTTGGATTTGGTGATAGTCATCTTTCCTCAAAGAGGAGAAACCAGAATCATTTTTGAAAGGGTCAACTGTTGTGGTGACTCGATTTGCGTGTGATCCTGTGTTTGTGGTGCCAAAACTTATACATCCCTGATCGGAGTTCTGGACGCTTAGCTTTTACGTGTTGGGACATATTTCAACTTCAAGCCAACGCTTGTGCTCGTTTTCTCAATGTTAGAAATATTTGTTGTGAAAGGCTGTTTTAATAAATACAAACATTTATGTGTTTGTGTTTAACCTTTCCCTGATTTCATATGTTTTTGGCACTGACATCAGTTTCTCAAACTTGGCTTTGATAGTCATCTTCATTTGCTTTCCTTTAAATGAATTAAAAGGCACAAAACAGTTTGATGTTAGGATGTTGAAGTGGTGTCTTTTTTTTTAATCAAATGTTCTAGGCCCCCTGAGAGCGGGTAAAATATCTACATTATATTTGGATTTGACCTGAGGATCGGACCGGTTGATTTTCCTCAGGGCCAGTGATATTTTAAAGTTGCTGGCCCGCTTGGCCAGTGGAGATATTGCGTGGGTTTCACACACTGCCTATAAGTGACACTTTTGTTGATGATTTTGATATGATTAACAACTTAAGCATGAAATTTTCTGTTTTTTTGAAAGTCACTCATGCAGAGTTATCAAAGTTTTGAAGTTGCTGTGTGATCGTATTACTTTTATAACAAAACTTTCTTCATATTTAGAGATTATGACATTAAAAGTCATTGACCTTTGACAGGAAATGTTAGACATCTGACTTCCTGAGAATGCTGTATAAGTTTTATAAATCTGAAATTGTATACAAGATAATCATTGTGATATTTTAAGATATGGAAGGCATTTCTACGAAAATTAGAAAGAAATTTCATACTGACCTTCAATTGACCTTTGGTAAAGTAGTTCTATATATATTTAATACAATAATTGGTTTTTTTTCAAAAAACTCAATATTAATGATTGTAAGGAATAATTCACATCAAAATGCATGTTTCCAAAGGTAATATGGTTGCAAAACTGGCCATAAAGTCTGTTCATGGCTAAGAAAAAACGATTTTTTGTCGATTTTAAGGAAATGACCTTGAAATGACCTTCAGAGTTGTCAGAAAAAATGCCAACAATTTTTTTGAAAAACTTGGCCATTAAGTAAATCGGTGAGCTAGGTTGGCAAAAATCTTCACTAAAAACACACGGAATGACAATTGACCCCGGACTATATGTTAGATAGTTTGTGTACCAAGGTTGTGTACCCGTCAGTGACTTTAAAGTAGGCAAACAGAGATGAATTGATGACTTGCTAAACATGCAAAAAAAGCTGAAAGACGTAATCCAAAAAATTAGAGTTGAGACTTACCGTGCCGTTCAAGTTGTGGCAAAATTGAATGCAACATTATCTATCTACAATTATGAAATATGTTATCGAAAACTAAAAAAATACATAGTCGATGATGGAAAATATTGTAAGGGTATCGACCAGCTAAATTGGGCATGTTGTAAAGATGTAACTGCAGGTGAAAATTTCGTTTCAATGGCTGTCACGTCACTCGTCCTTCGAGGATGAAGGAATCAGCAAAGAAACCAATGTGTTGTTATTTTGTCTTACACTTTTTTGTTTTATGTCTGCGAATGTTTACAACGAATACTCAATAATACAGTATCTGACACCGAATTGCACTAACCATACCGAACGGAAACATTCAACATCACCGATCAGCACAAAACATCCTGAACTTTTTCTTGGAATACTGTCAGCAGATTGAAAAAGGACAACTCCGTCTTTCTGACGCATGATCACACTCTCTCTTGACAGTGACGGAAATGGTTGGTCCTTCTAAACGAGGGTTCGTAAGCGGAATATTTTTTGTATCATTTGCACTTGGGTACATGGCGTTGGTCGTTTTTGCATACTTCTTCAGGCACTGGCGACACCTCATGCTGGCCATGATTCTGCCGTCGGCACTCTTCTTCTTATATCCTTGGTAAGCTATTAAAAGTTTCACCTCACACATCAGCTACAGACAGCCACGACGAAAATGCACTTAATTTTGCTGGGGAATATTGTGTATTTTGGTTGAGCATTCGAACAAATTTTTAATCAGAATGCAAATAAGGCCAGTGCATTAATTATACATATTATGATTATTCATGATAATATTCGTTGCTGGTTTGTCTCGTGTGATGACATCGAAAGAACAATGAGTTGACGTATAATAAAACAATTAAACGTCAATGAGTTGATGTGTTATAAAACAACGAAACGTCAATGAATGTCAAAGCAAAGATAACTATACTGTTATAATGGATCTAGGAAATCCATAAATGACCTATCTTTAGGATATAAGAGGAAACGTTGCCAGTTTTATTGTTTCAAGATTCATGATGTCGCTTTTTTCCAAGGTTTTTATCCGAGTCGGCGAGATGGCTCCTCGCTGTTGGCAAAACACGCCAAGCGGAGACAGTCATGCGCAGAATGGCCCGTGTGAATGGGATGACCGTATCTGACGATATGTTCACTGCTTTGAATGGCAAAGCAAATGATTACGTCAAAAAAACGGTTGGTAAATCTACTTTTCAAAAACTATAATTTTATTTCGTACCCGACTAGAAACAAAGATAGATCAAGTGCATTATTGAACGTACAGTTTGTTTTGGCGACGCTCGAAAATGCACTGTGTTTCAGGTAGTCTAAATTAGCTGTGAGTCCATAGCTGTGGTGTTTTCGGACGGGATTTTTGCCTTTTACGGATTGGTTTTGACTTGCGGGTTTAAAAACTTAAAAGTAAAAACCAGCCCTTAAAAAAGCAGAAATCCCGTCCGAAAACGCCACAGCTATGGATCCACAGCTAAGTCTAAATAACCCTCATTATGATACTTGTAATTTCGCGTACGTTGTTACTTTATTTTATGACCAGTGTACAATATGTTAACATGAAGAGCTGAATTCTTTTTCCTTATATACACTAACTACAAAAGAGAGATCAAAATGTAGCATCAGTCAATTTCTCAGCGGCACTGAATCATAGATATATGTGCGAACCCGAACAAAAAACATTAATGTACAATGAACTGGAATCTTTGTGACGTCATTAAGGCGATGATGATCGATTCAAAAAATCCAATGTTTGTGACCTCACGTTTTCTTCTAAAAACACAGACAACAAAACAGAAGTCCACGTCCGGAACCTTTGATTTGTTTAGATATCCAAATATCCGAAAGAAAACCATAATCAGTTCTTTCTTGTGGTATGTTTTAACGTCTCCTTTTACAACTCGTGATTAACTTTCTACTTGAAAGTTATATACCTGGCAAAAATACTTTGTCTCTGGGATTATTTTGTGTTTTTAAGATTCACAGATTTTCCCGCTCAGTGAAATATTTTCAAAATTTGCATTTATTAACAAAAATCTCGTCACAAACTTTCGGCAGCTATAACAGAGCAAAAAAATCTGGATATCCTATGAAGTATATGCGCATTTGCATTCAGGCATACTTAAAGGGAGGCGGTCGTCGGAACTGCGCGTGTTAGACTTATAAACAATATATTTCATGCATGATATCTAGATGCATCACGTCAACATAACTGCAACATTTAAATTCAATATTATTGTGAACAAACACGTTTCAACTTTCATCAATCGCAAACGTACCCTAAATACAGTATTTACATCGGTCGTCGGGGTCCCTGGCAACCTTTGAGCATGCACAGTTCCGACGACCGCCTCCCTTTCACTAAGTCGAATCAGTACTAAACTCTGATATCAACGAGACATTTAAAAATGATTAACAAAACTCAACCTACTTATAACCACTTTCATTTTGCATGAATGTAAACTGATCACTGCATAAGTTTCATACTAGAGAATAAATGCTCTCGAAAGTTTCTAAATGCGATGCTACACAGAATATTTGCCGCTTGTGTAACTTGTTTTAGTTAATTAATTCATCAGTTTGGTTGTGTGGACAAGATACCATCAACAAGACTTGAGCTCAACGTTAATCATATGACCGTGCGCAAGTTTGTAATACTCCCATCATGATCACTTTTATTTTTGTCAGGTTTAGCTCGTCTCTGACATACTACGGTCTTGTCCTGAGTGCGACGTCACTTGCTGGAAACGACTATCTCAACGTTGTCGTAGCTGGCGCTGTTGAAATCCCAGCCACTATCGTCATAATGTTGTTGATAGACACCAGACTGGGTCGTAGATTTTCATTTTGTGGAACAAGTCTGTTGAGTGGAATGGTATTTATTTGTATAATAGTTGTACCAAAATGTAAGTATCAATTTGTTTATCTGTGTTATTTTGAACGAAGAATGTGTGTTAGCTGATGAGCCTAAAGGCGCATGATGCATGAAATGGTCTTGTACCAAACGCTGAGTAGAAAAGACTAAATATATTGAACATCTTTGAACAATTTCATTCCAGTCAGGAATTTTCATTTATGATCTACTGTATGACAGACTCCCCAACAAATTCTCAGATTATTTTTCATACGTCAGTCACCAGTATTATACCTGACTTATAGCCAGTTCCCAATGAATTTTACCAAAACGAACAATTCGCTTATGCCAGTTTTCATCGTTCTCCTGCTGCGGAACCAAATTTAAATAATGCAGATGCAATTTTTGCTTGACAGAAAACATAAACTTATAATTGGGGCCATACAACATGCAAAAGGATTACTCGGTCGCTAATATGGGCTGAGTAATCCTTTCGCATGTTGTGTAAGCGTTCTGAGTTTATCTCCAAATCTCAACATTAAAATCAATCAGCCGTTGATCTCATTGCCCAACTGTGGCTTAAAATCCGTATGACCAAACTGAAAAATGTAATTTTACGAACTTAAAGGAGCTAAAAACTCGTATTGTCCATGGATTTTAAATCTGATGTATATATCATCTTTATGGTTCACATGTAGGTGGCGACATCCTGTGGGTCAATACCGTACTGAATATGGTTGGTAAATGTACAATCACAGCGATTTATTCCCTTGCATACATATACGTAGCTGAGTTGTACCCAACGGAAGTAAGGTTGGTTGCTATGCGGTATAGAAACGTCTATGTGAATGGAGTATCATTATTCTGCCTGTATTCGAGTAAGCCTTGAAAATTCCGCGGGATTTTGTTGTGTACTGCAACATGGTGCAGGGAGGCAAAGCACAAAACGACGGAAGCAAAACACATGTGGAAATGAAAATCTTTGGTTCCAGTGTTATCAGGTTTATGAAGACTCTGAAGATCATCGAATTGTTATCTTTGAAAAAGGGTGATCGTACTAACTATTTGAAGTGCAACGAATTAATACTTTTAACACAACATGCGGTAAAATGTACTACATGGATAAAGTGGGACAGAAAGAGTGCAGTCTCGCTAACTGTTTTATTGTGAGGAGTTCGTTGAGTTTGTATCGCAGTCAACAAAGTAGTTTTGACATGGAATCGTCCTTATATATTGTTGTGGAAAGTTAATGATAACATTTGGTCTCATTTGACAGGACGGTGGGAGTTAGTTTTGGCAGTATGGTTGCCATGTGCGGCGCTGTTTTGTCACCGCAAGTACTGCTTGCACGCAAATTATGGGACCCACTACCTGAGGTGATATTCGCTTCCATTATAACCATTGCTGGATTCCTTGTACTGTTGCTGCCAGAAACAAGGGGCAAGAAGCTGATACAGACCATCGAGGAAGGCGAGGACATCGGGAGGTGAGGCATTTTTTTGTCAAAGTTATTTTCAATTTCTTTATCTCTTACTTTTCTCGGGTCTGGAATTATGGTTGAATGACAACAAATAATAGACTTCATACATGTTCGCATAGTGTACTATATCTAATGTTTTCAGTTTTTTATCTTCGTTTTTTTTATATATTATTAGTGATTTCAAGACAAACATTCTTTCACTATAAATCTCTCTGCAGGAAGGCACACAGCGACGCAGTGTAAGGCTTGGTCCAAGGGATTACTGTAATATACAGTTATGGCTACGACGCTGGGTCTACAGAATCAAATATTGCCGAAGATTAAAATCAAAACTAAATTCGCGAATTTTAAAAAAAGCGGTTAAAAACGGATGTCAATTACAAAATCGTCTTTCACATTTTCTTAGTTTTCCACATATTATGCTGTTTTAGACTATGTCCTGTATTGGTCATAGTCAATGATCTCTCACAGATTTTTGTCATGTGATGAGGTTCACCTTTCAAGAGATAGAGTCTTCAGATCAGGGACATTCAATAAAGCTTCTTGTACCTATAAGCCCGTGAGTAATATTTTTTATCAGCACTGGGCCTAGGGACGGGCAGGCTAGCAATTTTTGCGCAATACGGCCGGAGCACGCGTGTACGCTGGTGAGTTTTCGGGGTGGGGGATGGAACCCTCGTATTTGCTTATTTGTACTGTGGACGAAAACGACAATTCTCCGCGCTGTGTTTAATTTATCTCCGCACTGCTATTTGCGGGCCCGGAAATTTCAGTTTACTGATTCGGTAAACTGAGAATGTGATTGCCGACGGGCAGAGGAATAGTATGAGGCAAGGAAATCACGGTGAGAACTTTTGCAGAAAGAAGAGGGAAGTCATGAGATGTTTTGGTGCGGAGTGGGGAGAATCCTTGCAGGGAATGGAAAGTTGTTTTACAGTCTCCGGCACTCTATAAAGACTTCCCAACAATAGAAATTGATGACCCTGAAATTTGACATTATTTCCCAACCACTACGTCATTTTATCTTACCTGTATATAAATCGGCCGACGTACTCTTGTATGTCTTCCTTGATTGGTATGATACATGATCTTGGTATTAAGGTAGAATTCGCCTTGAGGAAAGTCTACTCTCAAACATCTACAAGACTTGCCACTTGGATGGGGAGGAGGCTCATTTTGAAGCTAATGGTTTTCACCGGCTTTTCATATTCGAAAATTTAGTTTATCCCCTTTAGGGACTGGTCAATTTCTTCGGCCTAGTGGGGGTGGTGGATTTATACGGGGGTCACTCTGTTTTTGACTTTGGTGATAGGGGGGTCACCTTGTTTTTGACTTTGGTGATAGGGGGTCACTATGTTTTTGAAATGCCCAATAGGGGATCAGTGTGTTTTTGAATTTCGACATGGGCTCATACTTGCCTAAATTACATCGTGCCAGCCACAGATTTCATTATCAAGTTCCATATTTCGACGCACCCTTTGGGCGAGTAACTTTAATAATAACTATAATAAGACATATTTTTCAGAGCCCCCTCCAAGCACCAAACTATAATATATCATATATAATATTTTTGGCAGTAATTTAATATTTCAGAGATTTACGTCAGAAATATTTTGATCTTTGTGAATTGAAAGTCTGTTTTGCAAGGTGTACTAATCATTATGAAATCTGCAGTTCATATGAAAAGCATTACAAGTTCCTGATACTTTTCTGGGAACTAGTTTAGGAACTAATTTGGGATAATTGGGTCTTTATATTTCTCTCTCTCTCTCTCTCTCTCTCTCTCTCTCTCTCTCTCTCTCTCTCTCTCTCTCTCTCTCTCTCTCTCCTGAATTAATGCATTTATATTCCGCCTTTTGTTTTACCTTTGTCGCACGCAGGGGGGGGGGGGGTGGACTGACTAGTCGCTCACAATTACGGGATCATACAGCAGATATTTACGATCTCAAGTTTCAGTAAATATTGGGTAAATTGTTTCTCTAGTACCAAATTTGACGATGACATTTTATTGTTGATTGCAAAAAGGAATCGGCAGAAAAAGTTTTCCTATGGAGAGTTTGAGCAAAAGTTTGTGTTTGGATTTCGTGGTGCATGCTGCCTTAATGACATTTGTGATGACTGGCGGTGAAATGAACAAATGATACTTGTCTTACCTGTACCAGTATGATTTTGAACAAGATGAAAATCAGAGTATTGGTCAATTCTTCATTGTCTTTCAAAGTACATCCACATGTCATACTAAAACAAATTAATTTAAACACGATTGGAACTAATTTGGGATAATTGGGTCTTTATATTTTTCGAATTTTACATACAAAAGTGTTAAGTGTCCTATAGCTGAATGTTGCAATATTACAAATTAATCATACAAACAAGTGTATAACTTCAAAAGAAAAGTAGATGAGATTACATTTGCAGATTAAACTGACATTTTTCACCATCCAATTATCCTAAACTAGTTCCCAATCTTGTCTAACCTGTTCACCCCCAATTCCTTGTATACAGGTCCACAATCACCATTGATAACAATGGGTTTGGGCTAAACTATGGTGGTGAAAGGGCTATACATCACACAATACTGCCAATACATACATGTAATCAACTTAGTCCAGTGAACGTGAGGATGGACCTGGACAATTGTAAAAGGTCTGAAACTTAATTTTAGTCAGAAACATATGAAATGTCAGAGAAAAGAGATATGAACTTTGATAATCTTACTCAATTTCAAACTTTATGTCTTTAGAATTGCCTCTGCCTTTCCAGATGTTACTCCCCCCTCCAGATTAGAAGAACTGTCTATCCCTGTTTCGTCCCCTGATTAGAACAATTTTAAGAGATAGTTGCACGCATGGTTGAGTTTGACTTAATTTTCAAACAACATGATTGGAACTAATTTGGGATAATTGGATAGTGTAGTAGTGTTGGTTTAATCTGCAAATGCAAGCTCATCTGTTTTCTTTTGTTTTTTGCAATACACTTTTTATGGGTTAATTTGTAATGTTGTAACTTTAAGCTATACGGCGCTTAACACTTTGAAAATTTTGAAAAAAAATAAAGATCCAATTCTCCCAAATTAGTTCCAATGAGTTTGGAATATATCATTTACTACTTGATATTCAAGACTGGTTATCATTCCATTTTGTGAAAAGTTTATTTTAAGCATTTCCTCTTGTAAGAAAAAGTGGGTACAGCACAAATATGTTTACAATCTGTTTGTCAAGTTGCAAATATTTTTTACACAAGAAAATGGGTCTAGCCTCAGTACAATTATCAGTGTACACATTTACAAGTTTACATAATGTTGGAGAACATTGAAGTATATCTACAAAACAGTATGACAGATGTGAAAATCTCAATTAAGATTTTGTGAGATGTATACAAGGGGTATCTAGAATTGCTTTTATATACATGTTTACTTATTGCCTAAATCTCACAAGAAATATGATAACAAGTCATTAAATTATAAAATCGTAGAAATGAACATAATTTTCCATAATTCAACTGAAGCTTACATTTATACAATATTTTACATGTTTATAAACATTTATTAAGTACACATGGCAATAACAGATGTCTGAGAGGAGTAGAATATAGTTTTCAGCTTTTATGACTGCTAACGCAGACTTGAGAATTCTATACGGAAGCTCGGGACGGGCCTGAAAGGTTCAACAATGATAATGTACTCTAAGTAACTGTATTCCTTCACTGTGACAATTCCAACTAATTTCTAGCTGTACTTCAGGCCAATCCATGGTTGCTGGAGGGATTTTAAAAAGGCAATAACTATCTGCCTATTGTTGCACAGTTGATAGCCATAAAGCCTATGACATCACAATGTAAACATCTATTTTAAAACAGCATATGAGCTGTAATTTCACTCAACTTGCACGATATCATGAGAAAACACACTTATGTATCGTAACATGTCCATGCCTATTTACATTTTCTTGAGGCAGCTTCTAAACTTTTGTGAAAATCCCCTCAAACAGAATTAAAGTTGGTCAAGCTTACAGGTTTTTAAGTACTCTATGGGAATGATATTGTAACCTGAACAGTAGTTGCGTTCACATGTAAGATGGAGTATTCAGAATATACCAGGTAATATGACTGCTACATGTACATGAGACAAATCCTTCCATATTGCCTTAGGGTCAAGGTTTTTTTGTATTCTTTGACTCTACATTACATATAAAAATTGTTTAACATTATTTCCTTTTTGTTTTCATGATAAAAATCACTGAAAAGCTAAATAAAAATACTCAAAAATTATTGCTAGAGAACTATACAAATTTTATAAGTATTATATAAATCAGTGCCAGGTAGAGCTCTAAATTTTTTGTTCTGTGGGTATAAACTTCATCAGCTCAGGGTTCAGGATGACTGTTTTACAAAAATTATAAAACGATGGAAATGAAATTTTAAAAAAACCGATGCACAATTGAGCATGACATGCACTATTCTTCAGATATCAGATACTGCATGCAAACCCATCACTGTAAATATGGCATCAAAAGTTAAGAATCACAGAGTGTAAATGTCTAAAAAGATCACGAATACAATAAGAATGATTTCAAAAGTTCATTTTCAGATTTGTTTGATAGATTCCAGTATTGACAGATCACAATTGATGACATTTAAAAGTACTTTCCTTGTAAAGTTTCACAAAAATAAGTCTAAAGCCTCAACTATAGCCTCTTGATGATGTCATATCTCATATTATATCATACCAGTATATTGATTGCACAAATGCAGCAATCTGATTGGTGCCAACTGTGGTATATTGCAAATGCAGCACTGTCACTTTCACATTTCAACCAACCAATCAGGTCACTGTATTTGCACCATCAATACGCTGGTATGATATAATTAACATCCATTGACATCACATACTTTCATGATGGTAACAGTCGTAATGTATTCTGCACATGGTCAATTTAACACTGGCAAGGTTGAAAAAACAGAGACGACAAAGTCATCTCATATTTTTTAATTCTTGATTAAAAAAATCTTTTAACATATAAAATTTTAAAATGGTACATTAATTTTCCTCCTTATTGTAACTGACATCTGATTGGTGTTCATTTATGAAATGATACATTTGCTTTGATCATTCTCATCATCATATTCTTCCTCATAGTCATCTGATTGAAGTTTTGGAATTCCATCTAGCTCCTTAAGATTTGGCAAAGTCTGGAAAACTCTGAACAAAAAAAACAAAAAGTAAATAAATAAATATGTAATTTATGTAAATAAATAAATAAATCATTTAATCAATCAATCAATCAATCAATCAATTAATCAATCAATCAACCAATAGGGTAATTTGTTTTTGACACTTCAAAAAAGTGTTGAAATATCAAGTTTCATCAACAAATCTCATTGACTGTAGTTTTGCTTGGAAAAACAGGTGATTTATTATTGACAGCATTTAAGGTAGAAGGCACCTCAGGGACAGACATTCGGACTCTCAAACTTGTACAATTCTCTTCTGATATACAAAATGTGGGGGTTCATTTTAAAGGTCTTGGTGAAAGAAAACTTCACCAGCTTAGTTTTTTGAAATTCCAAAAATTTTATTTTTCTCCATAGAGTTAACACAGGGATGGCGGCCATTTTGCATTTCTAATATTGGTAAATCTTGGGTAATTTGTTTCTCTAGTACCAAAATTTGCACGCTAACCCCCTATTTTTATTCTTGATTTTGAAAGAGAATGATTGAAAGATCCCTTGAGGAAAGTTAGAGCAAAAGTTTATGCCTTTCACTTCTGAGGTGCGTATTACCTAAGTCAAAATTGGATCCAAAGGCAGCAACTTTAAACAACAAAATCACCCAACCTTGTACTAGGTAATTAGTGATTTCTTCTACAAATAAGGTAGACATTCCAACCCCATAAAGTATGCTTTCCAACCTCATTTGACATGTGACTTCTAGATTTTCAGAAATCCTTACCTGTATCTGTAGTTGTCGGTTACAACCACAGGATTTCTTCTCAGATCTAGTGACTCAAGATATGTCTTCCTCAAAACATTCAAACCATCAAGAGTTTCAATGTGATTGCATGCAAGATTTAGCTCCTTCAATTGTGGACACTTTGGAAGTTTCTAAGGTGAATAAAGAATTCAGAAAAATTAATTTGGCAAATATCTTCATGATATACTAACAAAGACTGAAACACAACACTCAGTGAACACTGTATTATATAGGTGTTCTGGTCAACTGATGATTAGCATTGGCAAAAATGTTCATTTTCTCAAAAAAGAAGACAAGAAGTAGCTAATGTAAGGTTCTTCTACATATTGGAGACAGTAAGCCATCATATTTTTTAAACAAAATTACAAAATTAGTGAGAAAATTGAAAGATTATTACATGCATTGAGTGTTATGGACAGTGGGCTGTCAAAGTATTGAAACAATAAATATTAATGATACCGATCCATGTAACCTCATTATTTGAAAAATAATGACATTGTTTGTATCATGCCAAGTTTAAATTATTTTAAGTAGTACATAAATATTCATGAGTTGAAAATTGAATTAAATGACTGAGATAAATAAAGGGAAAGTAATCTGCATGAATCAAATCTTAGCATCTCAGACCATTACTTACATTTATTAAAGAATCATGGGAAATTGATGACAATGCAATTCAGTATTCTTTCAGTTAATTTTCACTTTTTGCTTTGCTGTACACTGCCTTTCAAGAATCAGTTTTCCAATCTACCAGATAAATTTCTTAATTTGGTGATTTCCTTAGAATGAATGAATTTTGAGTTCATTTACTCGAGCCAAGCAGCACATTTCTTTATACATAGCTTTATCAATAGTAAATGTAGGCATTATGGTGTTGGGGAATACATTTGGTATTGAATGAACAGGGTTTTTGATTTATGATCTTACCTGGAAACTGTTGATGTAATTCATGCACAATGTAAGATGTGTGCATCTGTTGAAAGGATGGAAAGAGACATTGATTAATATTTATATCGTGAATAGGTACTGTTCACTCAGTACAAAACTGCTTGCAAAGTTTCACAGTTATGATTTAGATGTAGGAAAATACTGAACAGCGATAGAAAAAAAACGCTACACATGATAAAAGTAGGAAAAATAACATCTGTTGTGAATTCTCGTGTTCAAATTCGCAGAATATTGAAGCTAATAAATGTACATGTATGTGTGTATTTGCACCCATTTTAAATAATGGGAAAGTGAACTCTGTTGAAGGGTAAAGGATCTTTGTTCAAATTTTGTCATTGTTATGAGAATTTAATATGTTACTTCTGATTACAATACACAAAGGTATAGATTAGTATAGCGCTGCTCTCATTTTCATCTCATAAATCATAAATTCATTCATATAGCTGGTTGTCTTTTTTTTTCACGACGTATTTACAACATATGATAAGATGCAGTTTAACATGGAAGAGAAAACATTCCTATACCACAAAAAAGCTTGTACGTGTGCAAATCGTCTTCATAAAGTTGCCATATCAAATTTCAGATGACATTTGGTGATTTTAGTATACACTAGCAGAGATAAGTTTTCTTTTGGCTTAATACCTTGGGAATGTGACAGCCTGTATATCAGTTAGTGAATTGTCAGCCATATCCAATCTTTCCACACGGATCAGCCTCTTCAGAATACGGATCAAATTTTCCTTTTGATATCTGTGACCTAAATCTTGATAAGACAGGTTCATATCCTGGAACAAATTACATCAAGACTGAGTATCGTTCTGTACTGCAGTGTTAAACACCTCAAGAACAAACTATCAAAGAATGACATAGATGCAATAAAAAGACCATATATTTCATGACGTGTACAATTCTAATAGGCTGCATACAAAGTTGAACAGTTTTTTTGACAGAAAAGCATGCAGAGGAAATTTTGCATACTAGATGTCCTACAGGCTCTATAGTCTGCATGTCAAATATATTGAAAGAACCAAGATTCATATTCATATCATTAGCTGCCATTCTCTTTTGTCAGCGAATTTGAAACACACACTTCATGTACCCACACTGTATTTGAAATGTAGATGTGTACATGAGAGAGAGAGAGAGAGAGTGAGTCTCAAGGATATGGAAGTGCAGAGTGAGGGAGAGTGTGCATGCAATAATGTATGTAAAGGATAAGTGCAGAGTGAGCAGGTACATAGACTAACCGTGCAGTTTTCCCAAGTTTTCTGTCTTCTTCATGTAATCAACTCTTTCCCTGCCCTTTTTGGAATGGTGGATTTTCCGTCCTTCATCATCAGTCACTCTGTAGAAAACGCTTTCTTTCTTTTCAGGAAACTTGCGCACTCTTGGACAGTTCAACTGAGTTCCTTTGATATCATTGTCCTTGAGATCGTGCCATACAGAGTATTTGAACTTTTCTGATGGTAGCTGTGGGAAGAACAACGACCGCAGAATGTTACTGATTTATTTTCTCAGAGTCTATTATTGGGCCTTTGGGCCTGTTGATCATCAAATAAATAAATAAATAAATAAATAAATAAATAATAGTTTCGGAGATAATGAAATATTTTTTTATGGTATAAGATACGACCTCCAAAAAATAAAAAAGTTTTAAACTTCTTCTGATACTTCAAAATGAAGGATACTGTGAGTTTTTCTCTTTTACAAGGTAAATTGCAAAAGTTGGATTTTCTGTCTCTTATTAGAATGAAGGTTCATGAAGTACAGCAGTAAATATTTTGTTTTTGCCCTGTTTTTTAGCAATTTTATCTCATTTCATGTGGTGAGGACCAAAAAAATGTTTAAGTACTTTTCCTTGCTTTGCTGTACCATATACATATGTCAGGATACAAACACAAGCAGCCCTGCATTGGAATATGCTTTTCATACACAAAGCTTATACAAGATAAATACTTACATGTGGTGTATCATGCCTTGTTTGCGGAAGTCTTTGTTGTTTCGGCATTATGGATGGCATGTAGACACTGGACCCATTGTCAGTAATGGAAAGTTTTGTACTGCTGTGAATTGAGGAATATTAAAATATGCACATTAGGATGTAATTCAGATGTGAAGATACCATGGCTTTTGTTTCTTTGAGAAAAAATTCGTTGTGACAGTTTTTCAAAGAAGCCATACACTTTGGTAACCAGCACAGAACAACCAAAGGTGGAAACGGCACTATCTCAGCATCTGACTTTCATAAGATTGATTTGAAGCAAGCAATACACTGACACAAAGAACGTTCGTACGATGAAGGCCTGTCGAGTGTTGTGCCGGTGCAGTTTCGTGTCTGAAGCCTGTAAATTTTTGCATGGCTTCAATTGGCAAGACTTCCTGAACAGTGAAGGAAGTCTTGCCCATTGAAGCCATACAAAAATTTACAGGCTCCTATGACAACAGTAATGTGGAAGGGCTTCCAAGAGTCTTCGTTGTTATTTTCTCTGCCTCTTTCGCATACATACGTAGACTACCAACGGGTTTTGTATTAACTGACATAGGGATTTCTATTTTACACAAATGTACCAAGATTCTCACCTTTCGGTAGCCATCTTGGAAGCCTGCTGTCAGGAACACTGGAGCTCTTGTGCTCATCAACAGGTGTCTGTTTACACCTGAATGGACGGATGGATTTTGTACGATGAACAAAGTATGAATATCACATCCGTGCGCTTAAATGTCACCCTGAAGATTATTAAATATGACGTTTAGGACTTCTTATGTACGTCTTTATACGATCAAATATCGTATCCAGGCTAATACCTGTGGACGTATGCGACCACTGAATGTTTTGCATTGACGTCAGAGGAGAGGAGCGCCCCCTCAAGCTTCACCCTCGGTTCATTAATTTAGATACGGCACTTAGCAGCTTAGTGGCGAGCAAATGTGTTGTGTAGTTTTTTGTATAGTTGAGTATTTATAAGAGTTATCGGGAAAACGGAAAAATATCGCATTTTTTAAATGAATCCTCTATATGCTACAATAACTGAGCGAGAACTATCGAGAGTCTCGTGAAATCTCATAATTAAATATCTCACGACTATCACGCATGTTCAGTGACCTTCGACTCTTTGACCTGACCGACCGGCTTGGGTAACTCACGTGTGCCTTTCATCAGCGTGAAAAATCCGAATTTCTGGTCGTATTTCACAGAATTTGTACACGATGTCGTGGTTATTTGGAGTGAATAAGGACACATCGTTCGCCAACATCGCCCAGTTACCGACGATGCCTCCGGCAGACGGCGGGGGAGGTGCTGGCGGAGGGGACAAGGGGAAGGGTAGCGGAGGCGACGAAAAGAAGAAAGTGTGGCAAGGATTCGACCCAACCGGCCTCGAACGTGCCGCGGCCGCCGCAAGAGAACTTGATAAATCAGGCAAGTTAGCAAAAATAAAAGAGTGCCGATGTGTCCTTCGGACGCGGCGCCTGTTTTGTAGTTTGGCTGTCAACGTTGAATAAAATTGATTGCATTTGCAGAGGTGAAACCTTTGCGTTACTACATGAGCCCTATCTCATTCTCGTCCTCTCTCAGATCTAATCTATTGACAAGGTTAGCCATAATTGTCCAACGAGAGTACGATTGAAATATGTATTTCTGTTTGCTGGGCACACACTTTTAAGTTTTTATGAAACTATTGTATTTTCAGTTATTCTGATACTTTTACTATTTAGCTTGCTACTTTTCAACATGCAGAGAACTTTGCGGCAGATAAAGGATTGCATCCAATCGAGTGATCACTTTAGTTTTCAGTGCGATGTTTGCCAACGTCACCTTTAATATCAGTGGTGATAGTAGCGAGACCGACTCATCCATATGCCTGACAGTTTTGTCATTGGAAGTGAGGTCAAGGAGTGCTCACTCGGACATTTCTGGTCATATCTGGTCATGGTACCAGAAAATTATAAAAAAAGACTTGGTTTTGGAGTATTTAGTAAGCATTTGGTTTGATATTTTCAGCATTCAAACAAGCCAAGAAAATCTTTCCCACACATACAGGGAAAGTGTAAATGCAACTGAGCTATACTCGGATAACAAATGTGATACAATTTGAACACTTTCTGTTCATAGAAACATCTGAGTTCCATTTTTCTTGTGTTACTTTTCCACTATAACTTAAAGCGCAGTGGTCGTCGCGCTGCGCATCCTCCCTGAGGGGGTCCCCCTCTGTTGTAAACAAATCCAAGAACGCCGCACATGTTACGGGTTGATTGTAATGTTTGCGATATTGCCGCTTGTTAAAATGGCGGCTGATCTGTCACAAGCATACCAACTACCAAATGTAACACGCAATAAAGGTCAATTAATCTAAGTTAAATATCTGCTGAATATTGAACAATAATTGCACGCTGGATTGAGATCACATTTGCTCATGATTTTCTTGAATCAGTTGAATGGGGCTCGGCTACTGTTATCGCTCGAGCCATAGAGCTAGACGTACGCATGTATACGTATACCAACAGACTATCAACGACCGGGCTCTAGTTTTCGACATCGCTAGCAAGGACGAGAGCTTTCATTTCAAGAGGCCCGACAGGAGTACAAAGACAACAACCCAAACTACAGAAATCTACAGCTCGCAGAGCAATGCCCGCTGCAGCAAGAAGCATCTCTGCATCTGTTCCGTTCCGTGGTCTGTATGAACGTCCGTGTCAAACCGGGTATATGTATGACGCGCTACACTCGGCTGTGGAGAATTCAACTCAACTACAAAGTTTACCCCGTTTGGGGTGCAAACGAGAATTCCGAGTACAGGTATCAAGTCAAGCGAAGGACCTTTCATAGGTCTTATTGTTATGTGGGGGTTATCTCACTTGAAAGAGGATTCAAACCTACGGCAATCAGGAGTAAAACGAAGTTTGACCGTGCACAGGACCGGGGCACAGGATCTCTCGATACGTCTATGCACGGTGTAGCCGTGCAATTTTCCTGCCAAATGCCGCGAAAACCCGCTCGTTTTGTCTATTGTTTCCTGTCATTTTACTATTTCTTACCACGTAATACTAGGAGAAGTAAGACATGGTGATCAACAGTTGGTTGTGGGCCAAGTCGTCGCGGGCCGGTATGTTGTGGGACCGGATTCTCTATATCCGTGTACGTCAACGCGGTGACCGTCTCCCAACAACATCTCCCGTGTCCTGCTCTGGCTTGCTGATCATGGTCTTGAGTGTAATTTTTGTGTTAGGCATTGTGCTTGTTGCTGGTCTACATATATAGGCAATGTTGATCATTTTAGTTATATATTTTCACTGTACTGTACATAGCATTGTGTACAACCAGCGTGATCGCGCGCGATCAAAGCTTTTTGTTCACTGTGTCTGCGTGCAGTAAACTCAGCGACATAATGTGCTGAGTGTAGTGTCCCAATGTTCGTAGCTCTACACGAGTTTATAGATAGAAATACACCACTGAAGTTCGTTTCCGATCTTAATATTTTACTATTGCATGATGTTGAGTCTTACAAAGGCCTTAACAAAGTGGGGGACTGCTCCCATCTCACTCCTATTGAAGTTGAGAAGACTTATGTTTACAAAAATGTATGTTTATCAACAAAAAAAATCACGCACGCGCAGCGCGACGACCACTGCGCTTTAAACTATTACTGATTCATGGCTGTAATTGGCTCTGCATGTCAGGGCATGTGAAACCGGCTATGCCTCACTCCTAGGAGGTGTAGCTGGTAATGCATATAGCTGTGGGTCCATATCTGTGGTGTTTTTGAGACGGGATTTCTGCCTATTACGGGCTGCTTTTGACCTTTATGTTTTTGACCACGCCACCATAAAAAAAACAAACAAAAAACAAAAAAAAAGAACAAAAAACAGCCATAAAAGGCAGAAATCCTGTCTGGAAACACCACAGCTATGGACCCACAGCTAGTAACACATACTGTGATACAGCCCTGTCTCACAAAGCAATACTTTACTACATCAAGTTAACATATTATGTTGATGTCATTTTTTCCAGCAAATGCCAAAGAGGCCCTTGGTCTTGCATTAAAGCAAGAAGAAACCAAGCATTTGGAAGAAAAGAAACAAATAAAAGTGAGTTCATGATAAAGCTGTGCTTGGGGCCCTGTCACTCCTTGACGATTTGGCCAACGTATGTCGATGTATCAAATTTCTCTAAAACGCTGGCTTGCTCAACTGATGATGTATTTTTCAATTTGGGCGCATATATGGCATATTTATAACATACTCATAGGTTAAAAATACGTTTTGTGTATGCTAGACAATTATCTCCACCCATTTCGACTTATGAATATGAGTAACTCACAAGTTACATGTATCAACGAGCAAATAACCTACCTGTACAACTTATGGCCTGTGTGTTGAGGGACATATGAGCAATACGCTGGCATACGTCGGAAAGATTTGTGTATGCATAAAACTTTTTGACAGCCTCACGGTACTACGACATATACCAGCGTGCTTCACTGTGCTCTTAAACTTATACAAAACTTACCATAACGTATTCGTCCACGCCTAGCATATTCGCCAAATTTTTCATACGTTGGCATACGCTGGCTAAATCAACAAAGTGTAACATGGCCTTTCCTGCAATTGGATAAAACCAATGATGTTGTAGAAACTTGCATGTTCTTACCTCTCAGAAGATACATATCATAATGCTCTTCTTTGAACCACCATACCACACCCAAACCACTTCAAATAGTTGAAAGTACAAGTATTTGGAACTTTTATCATTGTTTTGTTAGTTTTTCCCATAGAAAAATCTTTGTTTTCCTTCATCATCATCCTAATCGTACTTTTTTAAATTAAATTTTATTGTAAAAGAAAACAACACAGCAACATCAGAAAAGTTATGTTATCTTCAACACACTGTTTATATCTTGATATGTGTGTTGTTTTTAGCTCATATTTGGTTTTATATATAAATACCAAAAAGAGCTTATATGATGAGTCTGAGTGGCATCTGTATGTCTGTATATTTGTGGGTATGTGCGGATGTATGTCCGTCACACTCAAAGGCTCCCATACCGCCAAAGCTACCATCTCAGTATTTGGTGTACAGGTAGATGCAGGGGTTGAGATGTGAATTTGTTCAAATGAACTTGTCGGTGTCAAAAATGTGCATATGAGGTAAGAAAAAGCAAAATCCTGCAAATGTGCAGGAGTGATGGCCAGTGTCTGAAACAGGCTTGAGTCATTTCCTGTCATTGTTTATGACTGTTACATATTAACAGACCAGATCAAACATAGACAGTAGAGGGGGGAAGACTGTCTATGGTCCAACTAAGAGGGACTAACTGTTTCTTCTATGCATGTTGCTAAAGTTGACCTCCAGTACCTAAAGTTTCAGACCTTATTTACATTTGCCATTCTTTTTTTGCTGGTTTAAATATTTCTTGTTGTTTTTCTGGTTGTACTGTGCAGAAATCATTGTCATAACATCAACGTAGAATTTTCCTGCACTGTACAGATAGAAACAATATGTATTGTTGATCTTTGGTACCCATACTGGTATATACCAATTCTGATCAAATTTGAGCGACACCGAATAATTGCGGTATTTTTTATCAAGTCTATTAAGTTCTTCACCGTTGATCAAACTATCATCCAGTGTTGTCATCCAAACTTGTAAAGTTCACAACTTTCTTCTTCAGGAATTTGAAGCTCACGTTGAACAGATGAAAGTTGACCAAATAAGAGCCCAGGGGGAGGAGAAAAGGAAAACGCTGGGTCAAGAAACCAAGCAACACCAGGAGAGGGCGCAATACCAAGACCAACTTGCAAGGAGGCGATATGAAGATCAGCTTAAACAACAGGTAATGTCAGAATACCAAGACCTGACACAGCCACAGTTTGATAATGTAGATACAGTTTCATGTCATGCTATTTACTTCTATTACTGTTGTATTTGATCCTAAAATTGACATCTTACCTGTAAGTCGACATTGTAATACTGTGATTCATCTACCTTTGTTATGTTAACAATATACAATCATCATAATACTGACAATATTTCTTTGTTAAAAATTGTCACTCGTTCTATCATCAATTCAGGTGAATGCTTTTCCCAGCAGAAATTTTTTTTATCTAAAATGATGAAGCATATTTGTATTCATCAAATTTTGTATGTATCAAATTTACAAACTTTTACATGAATGTATGTCTCATTAAGTACAACATCCACCATCTTTTTCAACATATTAAGAATACATTTGGGAACATTTAAAATCTGTAATTGAAAGCAGTGATTACACATTTAACTATTTAACAATTTCAATAATTCTTGAATACAGAAATCAACACAAAGGTATCTCAATATGGAATAAATAAACATTTTATGTTACATGAACATGTTTGTATATTTGATTACGCAGCAAATGATGAATGAGGAAAACCTCAGGAAACAGGAGGAATCTGTCAATAAACAAGAGTCAATGAGAAGGAAGACGATAGAGTATGAGGCCGAGCTGAGACATACCAATGAAATGAAGAAATTAGAAGCTGAGCTGAGAGGCAAGGCTAAAATTGAAAGAGAAAACAGAGATCTACGCAATGAGCAAATCCGACTCCAAGCAAAAGAATACAGAGAGACAGTCTTGCAGTCCATAAAGTAAGTCTACATTAGATTCAATGACAGTGAATGTTTTATCAGTATGAGTTCATGTCAGTTGATACAGTTACAAGGGATGTTTTAAGGTATATATATTGCAAGAGGATGCCAAAATGCAAAAAATTGTTGTCTAGTATTGAAGAACATTGCCATGATATCTTATTCAGGTATGTTTATGTACTGTGTACTCCTAACAAGACAGATTCTGCATTTGGATTTTGTCAACCTCAATTGCCAGATTGAGTATAGGGCCATCCTTCCAAGATATCCTCATAAAACAACATTAAAAAATAACATCAAAGAGCTCGCATGAACTTGTTTTACATGACAGGAGGGATTCACTGCAGACAAAATTTGATAATTAAATCGTGTTCATGACAAACCATCTGTCTTGCGTAGATGCTACAAGGCTGTTCAATGGATTTGCATAATGGAGCTGTTGGCAGATCTTGCTTCTTCTGCCCCACCAGAAATTTAATGTTTCTTCAAGAAAGGGGGCTCAACGAATACATTTGGCATTTGCAAACGTGCTACACTACTGTATAACTATACACAAGTTATGATACATGTAATGCTATCAGAGTTTTTGCTGCAGTTAGGCTGAATGAATTTCAAGTAACAGTACTGTGGTTGCGCTTAACTGTTGGAATTCTCTTTGGCGCACGTTTTAAAACTTATGTGAAATGACAGGAAACAGGTAAAGTTGTCCATTTTACCTCATCAAAAATATTTCTGCCATACTGATACTATGACGTAAGTTCATGTGACTACCATCTCATGAAGTGTATTTCGTCCTCCATTATTATCAGAACACAGGAGGAAAATTTAATGGTGAGTAGCAAATTTGGTATGTGTAGCCTACATGTAGGATTACAGTCAGTGATTAAATCTAAACAAACTTTGTATTTTCAGGACTGCAGGGACTGTACTAGGAGACGGTTTCAAAGCTTTCATTTCAGATTGGGATAAAGTATCAGCCACGGTATGTACTCAGTTTGCTCAATTTGGGTTTCTCCAAATTTTCAGCGATTTTTTTGCCTTCTTTCCTTACTGGCAACATCAATTAAAGTGGTTGAATAAGTTCAATAACAACAGCAAACATATAATTTCATTGAGAGTTCTTATTTGTAAATACTAAAACATTAAGAAACTTGATGCTTGCTTTTGTCATAGAACTTAATATCAGCTTTAAGGCTGTTGAATCATGATCATTAGCACACATTACTACATTGCAGTCAGACATATTTTGTTTAAACCAACAAACCTGATAGAACAGTCTGTACAAACATCACAAAATGCACCAAAATGTCATATTCACTCCCATCCATTAGGCGGGATCAGTACTGTCAAATAAAAGTTCTATTTATGCATATAACCAGTGACATATATGAAGATTAAAAACAATCAGATACTGTCAATAAGGCTGCCCGACAGCATTTTGATTAAGTTTCCATTTCTGCTTTAAGAAAAATTCATTATAGTACAATTTGATGGAAGAGTTACAAGCCCTAATATCTGAGCACCTCATTGTTATTGTGTCCATTTATCCATGGTATACTTTAAAAAGAGTTTTGAAATGCAAATGGTTTCTGTTCATTCTGCCAACCCGACTGCAGTATTTATGATTTTGGAATGCGATTCAGTATTTGCATTAGGTAACAGAATTCAAAATCAGGTGTCAGGTGATTGATTTACATTTCATTGTGAAAGACAATCTGTTGCTTTCCCTCACTGAATTGTAATTTTTCTCTCCTTTCAGGCGGCAGGACTCACACTGTTAGCCCTGGGCATATACACAGCAAAGATGGGTACCGGCATTGGAGCAAGGTATATAGAAGCAAGGCTTGGTAAACCATCCCTGGTCAGAGAAACTTCCAGGCTAACACTCCTTGAAGGTATCAAACACCCCATCAAGACTACAAGGAGGTTATTTATGAAGCCAGAAGATGCCCTCAAGGGAATCGTACTCCAGGTTTGTACACTGAATTTTAGCATTGACTCAAACAAAATTGAATGTTTTTCCAAAGAAGGACTTATCTTTCATTTCAAGAAGATGTGTTTTTGATGACCTTTTTGCAGTGTTTATTACAAGTCTTCCATGTACTTATAAAGTGTGATCAAAGAAATTTTATATAAAATAAAATTATGCAATGGCAGAGTACAAGTATTTTACTGGTCAACAGCAGTGTCATCCCAAAATCAAACATTGATATAGTAATATATTAATACATGAAAGCAGACACACCCATTTCAGTAAAATGAATGACACTTATGCCATACTCAATAACAGTACACATATTTGCTGTCTACTTACAGCCTTCTCTTGAAGAGCGTCTTCGTGAAATCGCCGTAGCAACTCGTAACACAAAGAGAAACAGAGGTCTTTATAGAAATTTGTTGTTTTATGGTCCACCTGGAACGGGAAAAACACTCTTTGCAAAGGTAAGTAGCTTACTCCATCAGTTTTCCTTACTATTGAGGTGGCAATGTCTTTTATAACAGTTTATACATTGTACCATGGTAATTTGTTGCCATAGTCAATCCTCTGCCTAATGCCAACAGTCTGTATTTGTCTCCAAGCGTATGGGCTAACTTTCTGAAATTTAGAAAAAAAGGACTGTTTCAAGGGTTGTCCCTCATAATTGGACATGACACAAGGATTTCAGATTTTCAGTAGACACACTCTGAAAGTTGTTGTTATACTGACTGATAACACAGCGCTGTTCATGGTTACAATTTTGTTACTAAACATAGCTGTACACGCCCTATATCGGACATACAGCTTGAAATGTGGACAAATTTTATCAATGTTGCATGCATGGCTGTTTTTGCAGCTTGTACTCTGAGTCGTAGATATGTTTCTTAGTATTCATTTCTACACTAGCAGTCGCCTACTAAGATGTATTTTCATTATTCTTGCATGTGTAATTTTCAAAAACGTAATCTAAAAATGCAAACAAATATTTATTTTTGCATATTAATGAGAGAACAATGACGTCAGCTGTGAACAGCCCTATTCCAGGGAGTCCACAAGAAGCGAGACCAGCACCACACTCACTCCTTAAACAACATGTCTGATGATTATTTGATTTGTCTGTACTAATACTTTGGTGACTTGTCAAAATGAAAACTTCTTTGAAAATATCCCGTAGTGTTTTATTGATTTGTCAACGTCCACATGTACAGTCTGATAACATTATTTGAATTGTCTGTACTAATGCTTTGGTGAATTGTCAAAATGAAAACTTCTTTGAAAATATCCGTAGTATTTCATCAATTTGTCAACATCCCACATGTGGTCACAACATCATTCATATACATTTGTAAGAAAATAATATATTTACAAGATTATGATATTACAATATAACTATCCACTTTAAGGTTCAGTGCACTCATTGAAAGGTATGGACATTTTTGGACATAATAGTGCTAAAACATCTGAGACCTGGCCATTATCAGATTTTGGAAATGCAGCTGTATGGTTGATGCATGTTGCTTTCAATTCTAACACCCAATCATTACTTCTCTTGAGAAATATACCAGCATGTATACACACCAAAAATATTAACAGCTCTTTGCATAAGTTTGTAGATTGCATATCATATGTCAAGATTGCTTCCTAACAAAATCATACTTTTCCCGTTGACAGAGTCTCTCAATGCATTCTGGGATGGACTATGCCATTATGACTGGAGGTGATGTGGCTCCAATGGGGAAAGATGGTGTCACTGCCATGCACAAGGTGTTTGACTGGGCATCATCGAGTCGAAGGGGTGAGTTTATCAAATTGAGATGTATTACCAGCAGTATATAGGCATGGATCGCAACTTTATTCACTTGTATGTGAAGCAGAATATCCTATATAAGATGTAGTCAATATCATATCCCGAAATCATGATTGTTTATGTATTTTGAAAAGGGCTGCTTTTCTTTATTAAGGTCATAATTTGCCATAGTTAGGTAGACGAGTAACACAGATGTGCAGCATGATTTCTTGTTCAATTTCCAACTCTATTTTCTATTAATAAATAATTCCTAATTGATCACATGATGACAGATAACTGATATGTTTACCGGTTCTCTCTTTATCTCAGGGTGTTACTGTTTGTAGATGAAGCTGATGCATTTCTCAGGAGGAGGAGTTCTGTAAGTCTGTCTCAAGTTCTACTCTTATACAATTTCTTCCATCAGTCCTGTGCCTTTGATTCTCTAAACAAAACCATTGACTCATTTTAAAATTCTTATGGAATTACAAGAAAGCATATCAGTTTTATGTGAAGTTAATAAATATCTGATTTCATTGACAAGGTTGTCCTAAAGGCCTGCATCATATAAAATCTAGCAGTGACCCAAGAGTTTCCTCTTGTACTTGTGCTGTAATTGTTTAATTTCTTTCTCAGGAAGGGCAAAAATGTACCAACCAAGTAATTATGCTGAAGGAGCACATACGATTTTCAAATCTTTTATGTGTTGTTCATTTCAGGAAGTGATCAGTGAAGACATGAGAGCAACACTCAATGCATTTTTGTACAGAACTGGGGAACAATCTAAAAAGTAAGAGTCTTCCATGTATTTAACTTTTGAATTGATATGAATAATAGAATGAAACTCAACCAAACCGTTTGGGTGCACCATTGTAAACATCAGAACCTTGTACATGTATGTATTTAACTTTAAAATTGATATGAATAATAGAATGAAACACAACCTAACCATTTGGATGCACCATCGAAAACATCAGACTCACTTGAACCATTAGGGTAAGGGGTATCAGGGTTTGTTTTAAACATTCATCATGTACTAGGCAACTCTCAATAAGGTCCATTACCTAATGGCAACTTTGGAGCATGTTCACACCTTGCATTTCTGACGTCAATTTCCTTTTTACTCTTTCAGATTTATGTTAGTTTTAGCTAGTAACCAACCAGAACAGTTTGACTGGGCAATTAACGATCGTTTGGATGAAATGGTGAACTTTGACCTTCCGGGGCTTGAAGAGAGAGAAAGAATGGTGTACTACTACTTTGACAAATACATCCTACAGCCAGCAACATCAGGGAAAAGGTATGCAACTTGTGTTGTCCTCAAAAGCTTTGTCCACACACACACAGGTCTATCTACCTATGTAATTATTATTATTATTATTATTGTGTGTCTGTGTTTGTTAAGCAAGATTTACATGGTACACTGCTGTCTCACAAAATACATTAACACAACATATGCACTGCCCAGGGCTTAGTCAGTGTTGACTCAGGTATTATATATTGTGACATAATATGTTGTATGTACTGGTTAAACTCACTTAACCTGTTCATCCCTAATCCAGGTCCATACTCACCATAAATAAGTAATTATAGGGTTGGGTAAAACTATGGTTTAGAAAGGTTTAAGTCACATCAGACATTTATTTAAAAAGCAAAGTGACCATGCAGTATATTTCTGAGCATTTGATGATGCAATGTTTTTCTATGTGTCATTTTGTTCTGCAGTCGATTCAAGGTAGCACAGATGGACTATGGTGAGAAATGCAAAGAGATAGCTGGCAAGACAGAGGGTCTGTCTGGAAGAGAAATTGCTAAGATTGGCGTAGCATGGCAGGTGAGGGTCAATTAGAATGACCAATCCAATTAGTAATAGATGCAAAGCTACATAAGTCAAGAAGTGACAAAGACAATTTCTAAAAAGTAATTGTTGCATCTTGTATCATCATTGCAGTCTCTGGATGACACCAAAAGTCAAATCAAAGTGTATATGCATAACTCTCTAATTTCCTGTAAAGTAGAAACAACTCCAATGGTTACGAGACGGGAAGTTGTTGTATGTTCGATGTTTAGTGCATGTATAAAAGATGACAAAATGCTGACTTATGAATTTACAATTATGCATTTATGTATCCAATATTTGTTCATGTTGGTAGGCAAGTGGTTATGCCTCAGAAGATGGAATGTTAACAGCTGAGATGATTGATGCTAGGGTTGACGAGGCAGTTAAACAACACAAACAAAAAACAGACTGGAAGGACAGTGAAGATGCTAGGACAAGCAAACAGTTACAGACTCATGCAATAAGTTTTGGCTTAGGAGAGAAAAGCTCAACATGAGAGCCACGTTGTAAAACATGGATGTGCATTGGTGTGGTTTCTGTAAATGTAGTTCAAAGAATGGCTATCTGCCAATCAGAAGTGAGATATTTAAAATGCAAGGGACTGAACAACAGTGTGGTCACCATGTTTAGTGCAGAAAAATCAACTTCTGCAGGGTCTATATCAGGTTTGTCTGTGATCTGTAATCTGTGTACTATGGTGGCATTATCAAGGTTGATTGAAATAATCCACACTCTACCTCATTCCCTGCAGAGGAAAGTTTTGTCTAAAACCAACACCCCCCCACCCCCCATCCGAATCAGAAATGAAACTTTCATCAATTTTCAGTGATGTGTGTTATAATGTATTAAAGTTGAATAAAATGGAAATGTGGTACATAACTACAAGTGACTCTTTGTATACCTACTTCAGTAGGCAGTCATGAATTTATGCTGGTTAAAATCTTTCCTCTGCATGGAATGGTTTGGTAACAATTCTGACTGAGAGGGCGCTATTGAGGCCTATACAAGTTCTGACCATAGACAGTAGAGGGTCCCCCCTCTACTGTCTATACTCTGACTATACTGTGGCCTGCCATCACTGGATGATGAAACATGTTGCAGGTACTCTTGACTAGATTCCACAGTAACTTGTTGTTTAATACTATCCATCCCCGAATCACAAACTCTTCAAAACAGGTGTATGTAACGAGATACTTGTCATGCATGTGGAAGATTATGTAGATAGTATTTTTAATAGGCAATGTGTGCAGAGAACTCATAGATTGTTTCAAGGTGTTGTGTTCTATTTTGAAATTGGACTCTGTGTTTTGGCCAACTTCCCCTGTACTTGTACTTTCAATGTATGTCAAGAGATTTCAGAAATATTTCTTCCAATAGACAATACATGCTGGAAGGTCACATCACTAATATCATTTCACATTGTCTAAATACAAAGACTATGCAGCAATACACAGATTCTCAGCCCCATATTTGCATCTGATCTCTGCCCTGCAGTGAATCTGTGATTTTCCCTCAATGGTGCTGGCTAAGCTAGCCTATGAGGAAATAGAACTCTCCTATCAAAACAGAAATGAAACTTTTATTAATTTTCAGTGATGTGTGTTGGCTAAGCAAGCATAACAAAACCAGGAACCCCCACTGTTATGGCCATGCCAGTTCACCAAGCCAGACTACACTAAGCTTAACTAGGGACAGGAGAGGGGCAACAATGGGCTGCAAGAGTGTCAAAGCAATACAAAACTAACCTTGCTCATCATTCCATCCAGACTTTTTCATTCTATGATACTTCCTTTATCAACATTGCTGTCATGAGAAGATGCTACAGCAAATAATTTTGTCAATGTGACATTACTAAGCATGCGTTATTTTACTGATGGTAGACAGTTAACTTTTTCTACCATCAGTCTTTTTAGTGATGAATGGTAAATGGTTTGGGAACTATAAAATCATTGTGAATAATGATGTAATTAACATATGTAACAGATGAAATTGAGTATTTCTATTGTTTTGGATTACTAAGGTTAACTCTAGTAAAATCTGGAGATTACATACTGATTAACTGTATTATACATCATCCATCAGTAGAGTAATGGGGACTTTCTCCTGTGTGTGCAGGCATTGTTTTGTATTAAAATCAGACAGCATATATAGCTTTAATGCTTTAAAGTCATGGTACATTTGAAAAATCCTTGCCCCCCCCCCCCCCCCCCCCCCCCCCCCACGTTTAATCCATGTTGAATCAAACCTTTTTTTTGTATTGGCAGGGAGCAGGCAAATCACTGTGTTCTGTAGCTGTTATATCGGGGTTCCCATTGTTCACCAAAGCAGCTATAATATACATACCGATACTAGGGACAGCAGAAATGTCACTGATGTTTCTAAACCATTTTCCTGCACTTTCTAACTATTGTAAAAACAGTCTAGCAGCCCTGCATTTTACTAATTTTTTGTGACGTGTTCATTTACAGGAATCTCAAAGATGTAAAAAATAAAAATTTGCCTGCCAATCTATTTGTTATAGCAAGCTATTTAAACTGTAAGCCATGTTTCATATGTTAATCATATTCTTGAATTCAGATGGATAATATAAATTACGACAATATAATTCAAGAAATAAAACATGAACTGCTGGCATGGAACTTTGACTTGCTTCTAGGAATCTTTGGTTGACAATCTAGAAGAGTCGCCAAAGTAAGCCAACTTGTAAAGCTGATACTGCAGGCTATTATGCGATCCCTGTCACGGTTTTCAGTTTGAGGTTCTGAATCACTAGAATGGGTAATAGTAACAGAGTTGGGTATCTAATTTTGTCAATTAAGGTGACAGAATGTCATGTTGACCTCTGTTGTTGTCACAAATTCTGAATTTTCCATTATTATATGGAAATCATACACAGAGACCAATTGACATAGTGACTGTAAATATTGTTCAAAAGTAATGCTGTGTTACTGCAGTCCTACAAAGCAAGTGATCTTTGCGTTGTTCTGGATTTAGCAAATCAACTAAGTTGCTGGATGTAGTCCAAATTATTGTTACAGTAGTCTTCCAGGTGTTCATATCAAACTTATGTTTGAAAAGAATTGTTACTCAAATGTACAGGAGTGACATGCAATAAAATTTTCAATGCCGAACACCAGATACTGGTGCCCTCGTTGCAAGTCTCATTTTTCAGTTGTCTGAGTAACACCAGTTCTGCAAATATGGGCTTCAATTTGCCACATATCTTTAAACGTTCATACATGTAATTAGGTTATAGTTTACAGGATCAAAAACATTTTACAGTAACCTTTTCAAAGCACAGTCAACATTAAGATAAATGATTTCCAAGCTGATATCCTTCAATGGATTGCCAATTTGAATTATACCACTGAATGCAATTTGTGCTATGATTGTCACATATTAGTGCTTTTGATTAAGACGTGGACGTAACTTTTTATGCTCCAAGTAAAAGGAGGCACTAATGAAGCTACATACTAGTGATAGAATTCACTGTGGGCATATTTCAGAAACACTATTTCAGGAAATCTCATGAGAATGGTAAACCTTGCAAAGGTGTACATAAGAAATGTGATGTTTCGGGGTAGGATTGGGATGGAGAAGTAGGCAAATTTCTGTCAACAAGTTTAAAAGATTGAATTTCAGGCAGGAAACCAAATTCACATTAATCATACTTTATTGACTTCCATGATGACTGTACATAAAATCACATTGATAATGTAACATTTGCCAGTGTCGATGTCTCTCACTTCTCCACATTATAACACAAATACTTTCTACATAGCATCCATACTTGCTTGACGGTTCCTGTCTGTGTAACCAGATGTAACTCTAACCAGTCTCTGCAGCTGTAAAATGGCAGCAAGCAAAGATGCTAATACATGTGAAATGTCTCACAGTGTTTGCAAATAAACTCAACCCTCTAGAATTAGATAAGCTGGCTGTGATATTCCCCATACCAGAAAACTGCAACATTCCTTTGGTTGAGCTGTGCAAGATGGAGGGTGCTGCAACTAAGACAACACTAACATCAGAAGACTTCAAATCTGATACAGAAAAGACAAAATCACGAACACTGTAACATAACAGTGATTGCAGTGAACATTTCTAGATTTGAAAATAAAATTCAGAGACAGTAGCAGTCAAACATTTACATCATGACAACGTATAACATGTCATTGGCTGTACCGAGTGTTAAATACATTACATACAGTGAATATATCCTTTGTTTGTCAGTTCAGACCAACATTCTGTCAGACCTTTTTTTTTAAATTTCCTGCCAAGAAGTGGTAGAAACAGATATAGCATAAGTCTTAAATATCAAAGGTGTGACGTACATGCAATTGCTGGACATTGACAAATGGAGTTGTTTCGTTTCTCAAAACGGACATGAATGCTATCACGCCAACTCGTAGATCTTGCTTCAGAACCATGACTTTATAAATACCATGCAATATACAATAACAATAGTTGTTAGATTTGGTGATTTTATTGTCATACCAATGTTTGCTGTCTGTCTCTTGGACTTATACCTGTAAATGTCATTTATATAACATTACACAATTTAACACATTAGCCTCTAGTACACACAAATTGTTATCTGAATGCCATAAGTACAAGCTAAGTACTTGTTAGATTTCTTGATCCAAAAGTGCTGAAGGCATCCTGGCAAGTGAATGGTGCAAGTTTTCAAAACTAGATTAGCAAACATTGCAGGCCAAATCTGAAACAAAACGCCGTTGACAATCTAGCATTGCATGTGACATGTAAATATAAGTATTCTATTGTACAAATGAATATGGTCAGCTTTGGCATTTGTGGAGTTTCATGATGTATCCATAAACAGCATTGGTTTCATTCACATCCAACATGAACAAACAAATTTTACATTTTGTGTGAATTAGTTACGTCATGGTCAACACCATAATATCAGCATAGACTTCAAAAACAAACAAATGCCTCGTTGGCGTTGCCTTGTTTAGTCTTTCACATTCTATACAAGCTATCAAGAGGACAACCCCAACCCTGGTCATTCAAAATTTGCCAGTCTGGGGCGGAAATCCACTGTATGTCCATGGGGTATACTGTCACAGAAACTTCTACACTTTGCCTTAATACATTAACATATTCTTTATACATGTATATCCAATTTTCAATTTTTTATTTTATATTGTTTCATTTTTCATGCTCACTACAAAGTATGGCTAAATAATACACCACTACAGGTTTAAGCTCAGAGAATTGAAAGTTACATTAAAAGTTCTCAGTACGACAGGAAACATCACACTATTGTGTTTACAAAACTAATATTTGCTCTTTTCAAAGCCAATCTTCCAACTTTAAAAAAAATTTCTTAATTTTTGTTCAAGATGTAGGAAAGACAGAAGCCTAATGTAACATTAGATCACAGAATACCATTGAAAGTTTTGAAACAAAGAAATTCAAGAAAAATATTTTTCTCATTTTACAGATAAAAACAAAGAAATGTCTGTTGCCTGTATTATTGCTGTTACAATGTACAATTTCTCATTAACTTAAATAATTTATGAAATAAACTCGATGTTTTGTTAATTTTTTTTGAGAGATTCTATCATATCTCCACTATTGTGTTCTCAGGTTACAGCTAATATTTCTCCATGGAGGGTAGGCTCGTAATTTTCCTCCATACTTTTATCAATACATACAGGTATAGCACAATGTATATTGAAATACGAGTACCAATCATGGGCTTTATTTATCATCTAAAAACACGTCCTGTTGATTTTTAGAAAGTTTTCTGAATGGTTTGTACATACAGAGACAGTTCAAATATGAATGCGTGAACAAAGGCGATGGCTTCACAATTGGAAATATGCATCTGGTGTAAATAAATCTTTGATCAGAATTACAGCACACAGGATATGTCTTGCAAAAACACTGGCCATGAAAAATCATGTCTTGCCATCCCTCTGCCACTAAGTCAACCTATGTGTTTGCTGTATCAACTTGTGATATCTATAGATACGTACAAATAAGATCCCTTTCCTGGGTAAATCACGAACAGAATAGTTGGATATGTTTGAAACCTGATAGCTCATCAAAACTGATATTTTCAACCAAGGAATCCCTGATGGATACTGTTACTGGAGTGTACAAGATGACATTTAATCTTTGGCAAGTAAATGTACTATGCTATGAAAGTGGTTCGCTGTCAGTAGACAAGATTTATTTTGTGTGTAAAAACAAACAATTGGAGAAAAAACCTGTAGCACATCTGAACGATGTAAAACTGATCAAAATATAGGTTCATGTTCTGGACAATGGGAAGACCACATAATGAATCCCTTGACTATCTTTAATGTTGGAAATGTCTGGCTACAGTGAATTACTGCACACACCTTGATTGCCAAGATCCTTCATGTGCTTAGAGTGTCTTTGGTACAACAATATTTCTACATTCCTGGTAATCAAAGGGTTAAAGGTCAAGTTCAAGAAGGAGGTCATTCCCTATTGGGAATGTGAATTGTCAAAGTATGGGCTTGACAATGACTGCACTCATGTTTCGGATAAATGTTCAAATTTGGTTTTCATTTATACACACTACAGCTACAACATAGGACAGATTACCAAAGGTGATACCTTTCCTTCCTACCACAGATTCCATTCAAAACTTTTCAAAAGGTCATAATTGGCTCCCGACTGAATGTTTTCATGTACTGATATTCCAACTCTTTGATTGCTTAGGAGTAAACATATCTGTAGAGATTGGTCTGTCAGGGTGCAAAGGTTAAATCATGATTTCTCCAAAGGATTATTGTATTGCACAAACATTCAGTTTTCTATGGCATATGACTACAAGAGAAATCACAATGGAATACTTACTGACATTTCACATGTCATGCATGTGGACCTATAATCAACTGTCTGGTACACAATGTCTCTGACAACATAATTTATGCTCTCAATATTTCTAACATCCTGTACATGAACTAGAGAAGAGTACATTAACTGTATTTTAAAAGCACTTTTGGCCACTTTCCTCAGATACATGTACTGTGATATTTAACACATTGCAGATTATCTGGTTTACAAATACCATATTTGTGAATGATATGCCGGTATGATAAGACAGCTTGTGTTTCATTTTCAGCACTGATTAATCCCAATTTATGAAAGACTAACAATTTTATACAAACAATAGATGAAAATTCTTGTCTAGTAAAATTGTAATCAATTGTATTCAAACACACTGGCAATAACTGGTGGGTATTTCAGCCAATCCTTTGTACGGATATAACAACATGTGGGTACGTACAGGACACCATTGCCTTGTATGTAAATACTACAGGTACAGTATTTCTATTGATACTGACTGTACATATTGGGTACATACATGTACCAGTACATCAATGCTATGCTATCCTACAGACCTAAGGATTTCTATTTCACAAAACTAATAAGAATTAATCAAAGTAGAGATATTTTCAGTCACTACTCATACTGGTTTACAAGCCATGTGTCAAACCCATAGGATAATTGGAAGGGACATATATATGTTCCTTCATAGAGGGGTTTCATATAAACCTTTGGACTATTCTCCACATCATATCACTAATATACCACATAAAGATCACCCTTTTTCTCATAAAATTATGAGAAATATCAGAACTATTTGTCCCATAAAAATTTCATGCTGTAATTTCAAGTCATTTGAATCAGTAAACTCAATATTACTGTTGAGTTTTTCTGTATGCTTGTTTCAAGTAAAGCTATATTCAACATATTGCTTTACACACATCATTGTGATTAACTTTACAAAAGAAAATGCTGTAACAATCATGAGAGGTGTGTTGGGAAAGTAATTATTCGGTTGAAAGAAACATGATAGCATTGTTGATATTTTTCAAATAAAAGTACAGAGGATATAACAGAATCCTATTGTTTTCTGTTATTAACTCAGGCATTGAGCCAGCTGTGGTTAACTGTTAAATGAAACCTGTCGACCTCTGACCTAAAGTACAAACAGGAAATAAAGAGATTGGGGACAAACTTCAATATTGATAACCACAGATTTTCTCTTAGAAGACTTTGGGTTCTTTTAACTTTGGACTTGTGATGAGACTTGGTGTTTAGATGTTTTGCAGTCAAAGTTGAAACACGTGACATTTCTGAGGATAGAGTACTAAATCCCTTCATGACAATACAGCTTGGTTAAAAAGTACATGTACACACTATGTATAAGTTTCCTTAAAATTGCACCCATCCACTGTTTTTCGAGTCCTGGTTCCTGAAATTTGAAAGAAAAATAAAGTTATCATACTTTCATACAGTGTGAGCTGAACAATGTATTAAAGATACATTGAGCTATACAAGTGATAATTCAGATTTCATTTGGTATTTGCTCATAGCATGAAATGTTATAATACAGAGATTACATGTACTTCTCTCTTTGAAATAGACGGTGAGCATAACTAATTACACGACATGACATCTTATTTCTGTAAGATGGGTCATGAGAGCAATATTTTCATGAAAAAACATACATGTATACTTTGCTACAACTGCACTGAAGCAAAATCATGTTGAAATAATGTCGTTAGGATCACTAGCAGAAAGCCATGTCTCGACACTTTTTGAGTATTGCGATTTTGTGATTCTATTCAAGAACAAGTGCACCGTATTGGTGACTCCAGTGACCTTTGACAGCGAGCTAGCTGTATTTGCATAATCTATTCAGTAAATCTGGTAAAAACTATGCTTGTGCCTATGCTCAACTGGTTTCTACCAAGTCATGTAGTGGAAGCATAATATGCTATTCCCCAGTGCAAAATCACAGTACATTTATGACCACCCTAAATACACAATTTTATTTTCATTTGTCCGTTTCGGGGAAATCATGCAATTTATGGTTGGTGAAAACCATTTATACAAAAACAAACAAATTGCACTGATCTTCTTGCACACTGAAAAGTTAACATGTACAAAATTTATAGTGAAAGCTCACATGGAACATTACATACCCTGCACTTGTGAAATCACCCCAATCACTGGTGCCCCCTGTAGACGATGGTTGTTCCTGTGGTTGTGGTGGGGCAGCTGCTGTAAAGTCACCAAAGATGTCCCAATCAGATTTTTGCTGTGATGAGGGCGCTGTCACTGACGATGATGATGACGATGATAGTGATGAGGACCCGAAATCTACGAGTAAGTCCTGGTTGGATTGCTGTGTTGACTGTGGTGTGGTGCCACCTATGTATGCCAGCAGATGAAGTGAAAAACCATGGAATGGTGACAATTTATTTGATAAATATGAATTTATGATCACCCTTAACCAAATCACCTACACTGAGTGAATGAGTCTGTGTACAAATGAACTAAACATGAGTTGAAATACGTGTACATGAAGGTGTAAGCAAATACATGTACCCCTGTATACATGTCAATAAATTGTTCAAGATGAAACTGACTGATTCATTCATTCATTCATTCATTCAAAACTTCAATAAAACAACAAAAAGGTACAAATATGAGTCATATACGGTATATGTAAATATTTGCAAATACGTGAAAGTGAAGGTCAAGGTGGCAGGCTAATGGCACAGCATGTCTGACTATGTATATTGAAGATCTAACCATAGACAGTAGTTTCTCTACTGTCTATGATCTGACCAACTGAGTAACAGTAATATAATGTTTTGTGAACATTGCTCAGTGTGAAGTTAACGAAGTAGGTGCCTCAAAAGTGAAAGACTTCAACTTTTGCTCAAACTTTCCTTGAAATGAAACTTTCGACCATTCTCTTACTTAATCAAGAATAAAAATCAGGGGTCACTGTGCAGTTTGGTACGAGAAACAAATTACCTAACATTTCCCAATATTTGAAATTCAAAATGGCTGCCAAACCTATGTTAAAGGGACATAAGCTGTAACTTGTGGCAAGTTTTTCAGTATTCTGCTTCTGTATATCAACTAACGTGTCTGACCCTAATCCGTTTGTCATGCTCTAATTTCAAGTATTCTTTTTGTCAACACAACTTGTATGTGTGTAGTGATCATTGTTTATTGTTTACAAATGAATTCTAGTCAGGACTTGAATACAATTTTCAACAATAGCAATGTAGATTATACTCATATAGGTTGTGTTGATAGACTAAATACTTGGCATTAAATTACAGTTTAGGGATTCAATGCAGAAAGTGTAGGGAAACCACAAAACAAAAGTTCTGAAAAAATAGCCAAAAGATACAGCTTATGGAGCTTAAACTCTCTAGGTAAAATATGATTTTGATCTTCAAAAACTAAGACAGTGAAATTTTTTTACTCTAAGAGCTTTAAAATAACCCCAACAAGTGGTACAACAGAAAAGCACTGAAAAAAATGTGAGTCTGAATATGTCTGCTGGGCGCATTCTATCTCAAATGAGAAACATGAGATCATGCACTGCAATAGTATATATTATGCTGAACTATCATGCGGGTGAATGCCTTGATATTTAACCCTTTTCCTGCCAAGTTCATATTTCACCAACAGGTCAAGTTCATGAAAACTAATGAAGTGCAATACATGTGTGTCCCATATGGTGCATTTTAACAAAAAATTGAATATTTGAAGGCCCTGAAATCACAGATACTGTAAACATGATTTTATGGACTAACGCTATTGGAACAGACCAAGCCAAATGGGTGGAAACATATGGTTTTGACTCAATATTGCTTTTTACTGAGTTGGCTGATGGGGAAGTGATACTGTCTGGCAGGAAAATGGTTAAGATAATTCCTTAATATTTGGGAATTGACAAACTTCTTGAAAAACACAGTTGTTGTAAGAGATGGTTGTACATGATAAAATATGTGAATGCTAAAATCTTTCACAAGACATTTCACATTCACATATCTCCTTTAATAGTTGTTCCAGGAATTTAAAGAAATTGAAAGAATGATCAGCTTCCCTAACTGGCACCACTGAAAAGTTCATCCAAGCAAAACAGAACTTACCAAAAAAATTATGGCTGGCTTGTTGAGCAGGCTGCTGTGGTTGAGTCTGTCCAGCTTGGCCTGGTGGTGGAGTTAAAGTTGGTATTTTTGAGCCTGGTGGTGGTGGTAAAAACCCAACTTGTCCTGTAGGTTTGGGTCTTGCTACACCTGTACTTGACTTTTTACTCTGATAACAGAATGAACAAATGTAGTAAGACACCATTGATATTTTAAGTCAGTTGATACGTGAGTGATAAAGCTTATACCATACGAGTTTAATTTTCATTAGATGATTGAGAAAATATGAGGAAAGCTGCTTTTGCATTTTATCTGATCTGCGCTTGGGATTAAAAATCAAGATTGCAATGCTGGCTACATGCACCAATATGTGTGGTGGGACATTTCCTATTGATGCATGACAGCTGGTTTGAGGAGACCTCATTTAAAATGTCAATTAGTGAGACGTGTGCATAATTGCATTAAAGGGGAAATTTACCCTGAAAATTAATTTTGGAATATTAAACTGATATGGTCATTGAAAGGCTTTCAAGTCGATTTTATTCACTTTCACTCACTGGCTAACAAACAGCCGTGTACTAAAATACCAGAAGTGACGTCGTTAACTTGGTCATTGAAGCAGTCAACGTGTGCAACTGTAAGCTTTTCCACTTACAGTGTATAGAATGGCTACAAAATATAGGGGCCAAGCACTCGGTGTTGATGTTTAAAGACGCCCCTCGGGTACTTATAGCGGATTACTAGAAATGGACGCTCATTATGCAAACCGACGCTGAACGAGTAAGACAAAGGGGAGCTCCCGAAAATGTAGCATTTTCATCATTTATAAGAGACTACTTGCCAAATTTAAACACCTACGGTAGCGTGAATATGCTACCCAGCAGTTGAGGGTCTCAATTCAAACACTAAATAAGTTTAGAGGTAGATTTCGATGTCGAAATGTAACAAGGACAAAATGCAGTCGATTTACATATCAATGCATATCAGTCACGTCACCGGCATCGACTGTCGATCAAACGCTTCTTCAAACTCAGCCTCGTATCAACGCAATGTTTGTAAAATCTCTGCAAGCGTTTGTTTAGTAAATCAAGAATAAACACTTGTAACCACTTTGCCTTGCTTGATCTTCTAACGGTAGCCCGAAACATAAATGTTCCGAAGATCAACACGGTTTTGTAAAACCGTTCAGGTAAAAAAGTCCACCCGACGAACTTTTTCTGGGACCTGCAAAGTACCTACCTTCGATGCATTCTGAAAACAAAACGTAGTAACATTAGTATCTAGATCGGTATAGTTCGGTATACTCTTTTTGGAGGATGTGGTGGCCCTGAAAAGGGCCGTTTTGGTTTGGATTGAACGTAGAGAGGAGTGCTTATGACCACCTATGGCCAACGTACGGTACCCCGGGCAAATTGGGATACAGTGACCGTACAAGGGAAGTTACACAGAGAGGCATAAGGGACGATTCAGAATTTACTTCCGGGGGGGGGGGGGGGGGTGGAGGATTTTCAGGGGGGGCCACCCATTTTTTTTCCCAAGAAAATTTAGGGGGGGCAGACAAAAATACCACAATCTTTTAGGGGGGGCCAAGGAAAAAAAACATCAATTCAATATTTGCCCAGAATTTCTGATCTCTACAAAAGAGAACCATAGACTCTACCTGGGTGACAAATAAACTCAACATGTTTAGTTAAACTCCTTTAGCTGCCAAATTCGGTAATATTCACAGTGGTTTGTTTTATGCATCTATAGCAGTATCTTGTTCTCCTCCCTGAAGCGTTATGAAATGCCCAGTATTTAGCATGTCAATACAAACCATAAAGTGAACAGTCAGGGTTGTTTTTGTTGAAAAGAGATCTCAGATCAAGTCCAGACTAGAATTCATTTATCAACAATAACAATGGTCATTTATGTTCACACTGGTATGTTGCTAAATACAGCATTGGGTGTTCTATGTAGTGATAGAATAACAAACAAATGCTGATACACAGAGATGAACATTGAACAAATGCTAAAAATTACAGCAAATGTCTTTTTAAGGTTGGGTTTACTTTGTAGCTTGTAAAGCAGTTGAAAGTTGCATGATAAAGAAGTGTTAATTTATGCAAATGTATGCAAATCACCCAATTTCTTGGCTTCTTTTGCCTACCAATTTTAAAATTTCCAAAGAATTTAACTCCACTCCAGCTGGGTCAAATTTTCTGAAATTTCACATTATGTTTTTTAAATGCTATATAACACAACAACTATCAATTGGTTTTGTTTTACAATAAAGCTCTTACATTTTTAATAAGAGGCATTTTGAATAAGAGGCATTTTAATTTTGCTGATCATGATTTTAATCAATTATTAGAGTGTCAGTCTTTAAACCCCTACAATTTTAAAATGAGGATGGATAATGCCAAATAAAATAGTTGTTTTTTCTACATGAATACTCTCCTTTCAAGTGAAATATTACATTTCAGAAAATACTGTCTAGATTTTGACTTAAATAAATTTTTATCATTAATACAAAAATTGAGGTTTTTACCCCAAATATACACCCACTTCATCCTTTGAGTAAACTACTGCTACTGCTACTCTTCTTTTCTGCTCCTTTTTTCTATGTTTCATTCTCATCAATTTTACCCTTTCTAAATTTTTCAAATGTTCTACATAACTTTTACAGTGCTTACATCTACTATAAACTTTTTGAAATAAATTTATGGCCGTCTCATCTTCAAGGTGCTTTTCAGCGAATAGTTTTTTAATGTTGAAAATAAAAATATTATGTATTACTGTCAAAATATATGGTGAAAAATTTACAAAAGGGTTGATTTTCCAATAATCCTGTATGTGCATCCAGAAGATCATGTGGCACTGCACCAATGCTATGGTGTCGGATGTTGAAATATTGTGTACACAAGAAATTTGCTGTAGTCCAAGAAGTGATCTCAGTGTGTATGAGGCTAGGAGAAATGTGGATAGGCTTACACATTGTGTATTGATGCTAATACTTATGTGTCCCATTCATTCTGATATGTATAATCAAAGATTTCACAGTGGCGGCTGGCAGAAAAGGCAAAAAAAACAAATTAACATGTATTGTTTCGTGTCATCTGAAAACATGCGCATCATGACTATTTTAAAATTAAAGTTTGTTAAAAAATTTGAAATATGCATGCTCTGTCAATTTTGAAAAATACTGCTGACAAAATGTGAATTTTGACTTGCACAGGGTTGTCTGCATTTTATATGAACATTGGATTGTGAATGGAATGAGCAGAATAAAATGTGAATTCATGTTTTGGATAAGGTGTTTTGTCCAAGAAATGTTCTAAAATATTCCTCAGCATTTTTGCTTTCAGTGGCAGCTACTTGGTTTTATGATAACCAAATTAGAAAAAAAAGAGAAAATTAAAAACAAGTTGGCTTTCACCAATTTTAATTCCTAATGTTTAAAACTTTCACCGTGAGTCTGCAAATATTCAGCATCATCAAATGAAAATGTATGCTGAACGTGTGCATGTACATGTACATCTCACTTTCCAGAAATATCTGGATATCTGCAAATGATGTACCATTAAACTTCAAGATATATATCACTTTGCCAATTATCTGCTCCTCTGATTTTCTGTTCACCATTTCTAACTGACATCTTTGCTTGTCTTTGTGTGCATCATATGTATCAGTGAGACATAACAAAAAAATACCGCAATTATACGGTGTCGCTCAAATTTGATCAGAATTGGTACATACCAGTATGGGTACCAAAGATCAACAATAAATGTTGTTTCTATCTGTTCAGTGCAGGAAAATTCTACGTTGATGTTATGACAATGATTTCTGCACAGTACAACCAGAAAAACAACAAGAAATATTTAAACCAGAAAAACAAGAATGACAAAAGTAATTAAGGTCTGAAACTTTAGGTACCGGAGGTCAACTTTAGCAACATGCAGAAAGGCAGCTAGCCCTCCTTAGTTTGACCATAGACGGTCTTCCTCCCCTCTACTGACGGTCTTCCTCCCCTCTACTGTCTATGGTTTGAGCAGGTCTGTTAATATGTAACAGTTCATAAACAATATGACAGGAAATGACTCAAGTCAGTGGAGTAAGATTGTTTCAAGCCTGTTTCAGAATTTCGCTTTTTCTTACCTCATTTGCACATTTTTGACACTGATGTGTTCATTTGAACAAATTCACATCTCAACCCCTACATCTACCTGTACACCAAATACTGAGACGGTAGCTTTTGCGGTATGGGAGCCTTTGTGTGTGACGGACATACATCCGCACATACCCACAAATATACAGACATAGACGCCACTTAGACTCATCATATAAGCTCTTTTTGGTATTTATATATAAAACCAAATATGAGCTAAAAAGTATTCATATTTAGTAATTAACTTTTCTTTTTACAACCAGATATGTTTATTGCTACCCTTTCCAAAAGTGTGCCACTTGCAGTCCCTGCAAATCATTCTTTTTATAGTCACATAACCCTGAAATGATTTGTTATATCATCGATTAATGTCCACTAGGCCCTACAGTTCCTGCAACTTGTTAGACTAGATATGTCTATAATGTACCGTATAAGCATGCATGTATATATTAGGGGGGCCATGGAAAAAAAACAGGAAAGATGAGGGGGGGGCCATAGATTTTTTCTATAATTTACTAGGGGGGGCCATGGAAAAAAATCACCGAGAAAATAGAAAATCCTCCACCCTCCCCCTGGAAGTAAATTCTGAATCGTCCCTAACTTCCCTCCTTGTGACGACGACATCATCCGCCTGCATAAGTTGTTGCTTTCGCAACAAATACCGCTCGTCCCGCCAAGCATTTCTCCGATCCAACATGTTCCAGAATTTTCGATAATGTCGATGTCGAATCGTCACGTTGCCGTTGCAGGGCTCCTGACCATTGCCAAGCCATTCCTGTCTGTGTGTTGTAACACAGGGTTGGCCAAAACAATGGGGGCATTCGTTGGCGGCGGGATCTCGCGGAATTAGAAACCGACGTCCGCTGTTTTCACCTTCGACTCCTACCTTGTCTCCGTTGCTTTCTTGACGCGTGCTTGCCGTTACAGGAATTGCTCTTTTCTGTCTTTTCTGACAACGCGACTTCTTTGACTTCGGAAGATACACAACTTGCCAGCCACGGTCATTGAAAATTTCTTCGATGACACGTAGCTGCTCTTTGGACACGGCGATTCCGACGTCACCACCCATGCTGAAGCCAAACTGGGAATGAAATAATAGGGCTTTTCTAGAGCGATTTGAATCCCCCCAAAAAGAAACAAATTCACACGATTCTCATTACCATGCTTGTAAAAGGCAAAGGTCGTGTGGTTGAAGTTTGATACCACAACAACAACTGCAAATGTGTATTTTCATATCATTGCCAACTAAAGGTGTTGTTGCTAAGGCAGAAAACAATTGACAGGAACTTGTGCCTTGTCCTGTGACAAGGTGTAAATTTTACACAACAAAGCTGGCGAAAGATGAACAGGTAGCTTGTCACACTGGCGACAGGACGAAAGGAGCCTAACTTTGAAGTTGGATATCAGACTTATTCACACATAGACAGTAGGAGGAGACCTCTGCTGTCAATTTCAGGAGATACAAACGTCTTTATATACGATCCCACCACGATCATTTCAAGCATAGTTGTCTCAGCGCTTCAAACGTTCGTTACCATACCCTACACTGCAGTGAGTTTAGACTTTTTCATTAGGTAAATTTATTTCTTTTCCAGATTTATTTTTAATAGTTTGTTGCTTTTTTCGAGTGTAGTATATTGCTTTAGATTAGGTAAATTTGTAAGTTTTTTCTTCTTTTTTGTTTTGATCGATCTATCAGTATAGTTTTTTTTTTTCATTTGTATATAGTATAGTGTAAATTCCATTTTGTCAGTTTTCCGAGTTCGCTGAGTTTCAAAGTTTATTTTCGTTTTTATTATAATTAAGTACACTTCGTCGATCTGAAAATGTCAGAAGCGAGCTTAGAACAGGTTAGACAGGTGTTCCCTTCGATGACAAGGGAAGCTATTCGCGTTCGTAACTTGCGTCGGGAGCGCGACAATACAGTGAGGGGCAACCTCGATTTTGTCGCACCTACTGCTGACGACAAGAAAGCTCTTCAGAAGAAAATTGCAGCTTTGCGATCGAGACTAAAAGAGGGCCGAGCAACAAATTACGACGTATTGTCGGAAGTACTGGACTTCTTCTTTATCCAGCATGATTCAGACACCAATTGTTCTCCGGATCGAGTCGGTAACTTTGACGGTCCAATCTATCAAAGTTGTCCTATTGAGCGGACCGAAGATACCATGTACCTGACTACATCGCTGTCAATCCAGAACCTGGTGACAACTGTAGAAAAGCACTCGGGGTCGTGTAATGGGATACTGGCTGCAAATCGCACAACTATGATGGGGCATGCTGGAAGGGTTAGTTTATCGTGTGAGAACGGTCACGGTTTCAATTGGAACTCATCTCCCTACTTGCCTAACGGAAGGCTGTTGGTCAATTACAGGTAGGTATTTCTATATGGTTTCTCAAATATGGACAGTGATTTCTACTTATACTTATCGATTTATTTTTTCTGAGATATATCGAATTTACGTGTGTTATTTTCTGTCATTGTTATCCTCACCTATAATTTCTCCTTTTAGGTTGCTACACGGATTTTACGCGGCAGGAGTCAGGGAAGAAACCTATGAAGTCATCACAGGCGGAGCCAATATGGGCTCTGTCAAATACGCATACAGGAAATCGTGTAAGTATTCACAACCCGAGTTTTTTGCTGAGTGATACGTTATCTCTACAAAGGGTGGAGCAATTACACGATGGAAAAACTTTTCCCAGGTGCTTTCAGTATTAGTGATCCAGAGTAAATTCAGTATGACCGCCTTGTGTTGGCAGTGTCTTGGCAGTGTGTTGGGAGCCGTGTCTGGTATGTCAAAACAATGGCAATATATTTGGTGTGAAAGGGCCGTTGTGGCTTTCTTACTGTGTGCAGGGTAAGTACCCATCTATCACAGATAACGATATGAATTGATGCACAGCAAATGAAGAATTATTTCATCGAGCTAGCGCATTCAAATCGGTGTTTGTCATAATTGTATTTTACAGTTTTCGACAATTATAGTCAGCATGTCCATGAGGAAGCTGTTGAATCGATGGAATCCGCTTTACTCGAGGTGAGGAATGTTTTAATTTTTTTAAAGAAACCAACAAGCGAATCAACTCTTTCCAAATTGGGGGCATAGTCCTAAAATTAACTTTCCATTTCCCTACTCTTCAGGAAATAGCATCAGAGGACAGGCGCATGGCAACAGGGATCGATGTGATGAGTGATGCACGCCACGGGACTCGTAGGAACACAAAACACACGGATGTGGTATTTCTAGGTGATCTGTAAGTAATTACACATGGAACACAACCTTGTCGACTTTATGGACTGACCGTTGTTTGTTTATTTGTATGTGATTCTACAACACTGAATTGATATGACTCTGTTGCATCATGGACGCAAGCATAGCTTGTAACATGTATTCACAATGTATGTAATGATCATTAATTTCTTATCTTGTTTATCATTATTTTTACCCAAGTGCTGAACACCCGGTTCAAACCTATCATGACTCTAAGTCAAAACATGCAAAGCTGGAAATGAATAAATTATTATGTTTTGTTTTTTGTACATTCAGATCCCACAAATGCATTCGTAAAGAGCTGGTATCGAAACAGGACGACAGTTGTTCACAGCGTCATGAAATGGTTGGTGTAAGGAGATTTTACAATTGGGCCGATGAAAAGGGTAAATATACATGTTAAACTTCTACAATGAATTTTAGAGTATAATTTCTTTGCTGGCATAAAGTTGGTTTCAGAGGATAGTAGTAACTTCATGTCTGATTACTTCTCCCTAGGTGTTCCTATATTAGTCCACGGCCATGACAACAATGCGTCCGTCAACAAATTCTTGAGGGAAGACAGGCCAGATACAGTGAGCAGCAACGACACGTGGCATGGTGAGTCCGTTTTTGCTTCTCGTTTTACTATTCTGTATGTAATATGAATGTAAAAAGATTATCTTGCTGTGTCTGTGTATAGGCACTACATGTAGCTGTAAAACAATATTATTTTGAAATGCAGCCTCATAATATTTCCTTTGTTGTTATTTTCAGTTACGAAGGCCATCGGAAAGGATTTGAAGAAAATTTCTATGGGCACAAACAGAAACCGGAACATCACCTGGCACCCTGACCTCTCAGATAAAGGTACTACAAGAAACAAACTGAAATTTCTATGTTCAAAACTAAAACGGTCATTTCACACAGAGAGAGACATATACACAGACACACAAACACACGCACAAACAAACAATCAAACACACGTACGCCCACTGTTTATCTCTGAGGCATTGGATATCCAAATACTTTTAATATAATATGTAAACTCTTTCAACAGTTTCCAGTATAAAGACGCATTGCTATTGGACCATGAAGCATGCTAAGCAATATCTAAAAGACAACGGAGACACGCCACAAACAAGGACAGAGGCAGCGAATCATCTCCGGGATAACCTTGATAGTGTTGTGAGTCACTACCAGGTAAGTTGTCATAACTTGAGATGTACAACCAGGCTCAACATTCTTTTTATAATGCGCTATGTTTTTTTTTCTTCATGAATCATGATTCACTGAAAATAATCATCACTTAAATTAGCCATTCATAAAAAAATGAGTTGTGTTTGTTTCAAAGAAAATTTTATTTCTTTCAGGAAAACCATACAAACTGCCATCCAACATCCAGGTGTCGGACTCAGGAGAACTATGAAAGTTCATTCCGGCCTCTGGAGTCACAAGCAGCTGTTGATCTGCTCAGAAAAACACTGCGAAAGTCTTCACTATACAAACATCCGGAACACTACATTGACGTGAGTTCATTACTTGATAAATAATTATTAATTAGCGATTTGAAACGTCGTACACTTTTTTAACAGACCAAACTAATTTCCTTGTATTTTCCCTTATTTTACAGTGTAAAGATACTCACTATGTTGAGAGCTTCAACAATGTCGCCCTCCTGTACCACGACAAACGTATAGCTTTCAGAAAGACGGGTTATAAATTTAGAAGCGACCTCACCTGTTTGGATTGGGTATGTTTTCAACTGTTATTGGTCTCATTGTTGTTTTGAATTATTCATTTTTTCATATTTATAAATAGCAATACTGTATTGATGTTTTCAGAATGAAAATGTTGATCGACCGGCCAGTTCTCCAAGGTCTGGGATGGATCGCAGGCGTAATGGCAGACTGCACAGGATGAGATCAACACGCCACCACTTGAAGAGGAAGACCTATCGATGGCGACAAGCAGTGTGGAGACGGTTCATGGCAAAAGACTATGGACAATGAAATAGTCGTGTGCTCTGCATACACATACCAAACGGCCCTTTTCAGGGCCACCACATTCTCCAAAAAGAGAACTACCGTTACCGAGTTTATACTTATGGTGAAAATCGCATAAGAAGTATTAAAAGAGATCTGATAATAAAGACAAAAAAGTAAAATAAATAAAGAGACCACACACACAAACACACATCTATCAAAACAAGAACACTTTTGCAAATGAATAAACGTAATGTGTACAATATTCCAACATCAGAGAGTACAAACCTGGGCACCTGTAGAACATATGATCTTTACACTAATGAAAGGTTTGATAAAAGTTGTCATGTATCGGCAGTCCCATATGTCCTATAAACTCAAGTGGATTTTTCCTGTCTCCTTGGGACAGGATTTTTAAAATCCCAAGTCTATATGATTAGTGGTCGTTTCGGCAGCAAGTCGTTTCGGCCCGACTCGTTTCGGCCTCTCGATTTCCGGCCCCAAGTCATTTCGGCAACGCAACCCAAGACGTTTCGGCATCTCTGTCTCTATTTTTTGCAAACCTTTAGTAATTTACTGACCGTCACATTCGTAAGCGTGACCTTTGCGTTCTGACCAGTACTTTTATATGCATTTTGTGTGACTTCTGCCGTGCTGTTTCGGCACCGCGTTCAAACATTTGCCGTGTTTGGCGGCTATTGCTGTTGATAAACTTGTGTCACAGATTTGAAAATGTGAAGATTTTTCTTACGGTCTCTTACCATATGTACTCACAAAGATTAAAGAATGTACATGAATATTTTATAGTTGACCCTATACTTTTTAGTACTTTGATTTGTAAAATTACGCTCAAGCACTATGTCCCACGGGTAGCCTTGAGCGGTGCCGAAACGTCTCGGGTCGCGGTGCCAAAACGAGTTGGGCCTGAAATTGGGAGACCGAAACGTCTTGGGCCGAAACGTCTAACCGTTTATACTAAATATTGTTCAGAAAATAATATCATAATTCAAAGAGGGTATTTCCTGAGATCTGATTTGTTTTATTTAGGTGTTCTGACTTATTATACGAAGTACACGGTCACTTGTCAACTGCAATTTCTCTCGTCGCCTATATAGGCGGCCCATAGACGTGGATATACACAAGCACAAATCCCGTGTGTAAAACAGTGTATACACACGTCCATGAGCCCGTAGGCGAAGAGCTGAATATCGCAGTCAACAAGTGACTGACGAAGTACCGGTGTCTAAAGTTCACAGACGAAGCCAATGAATAAAAAAACACAAGCTACAATCAGACAGACATTTTATTGAAACATAATGTGATAAGGTCAGAATCACTCACGCTTCGTCAATAATAAAAAATACAAGACAGCACGTGTCAACAAGACTTCTGTTCTCCTTTGTGTTCACATTTCGTTGTTTTGTGTGAAGCGTCAACTAGACCAGGCTATTATACAATTTACACATGGTGTGACTAAATTCAAGCGACGTGTCATGTGACATGCCAAACATGTAGCTTGGGGCCACAATCCCAATACTGGTGCTTTCAACGAAGGTCCTGTCTTTTCGGTTGATATTTGTTGTTCCGATTTGTTCGATGATGTAAATCGCGACAACAAAACCTGGCTAAACCGACATGCAGAGAATAGCTACCGATATCCACGCGAATACCCTATCCGCTTTCTACAAAGAAGTACTCAATAAAATTGCTGTAGTTTAGGCAAAATGTGTTTCCTTCATGAAACAATTAGGAATGGCGCTGTTGAAGTGGTCGCAATACACACGAAAGACGCTCACACCACTGACACACTAAAAAGACCCGTGCGGTGATCATGAGAAATCGGCCGGGCGCGTCAGTGGCATGCAACGCCGTAATTTACAGCCAACAAGTTTAGATTCTAATAACACCAACCGAGCGAGGTAGTTGCAGTTTCTATGAACTTCCACCTTCAACAAGTTGTCTCATTGAGATGGTTTTGGCTGTTATAATTGTCTTTGTTCAAGTGATCAGCGTCCCCTCAAACTGATCGATCAGCATGGCTTGTCGGCGTCTATTCACCTACGACCTCGGCCGGACCGCGAGCGAACCTCAAACGAGATAGAAATAACAAATGTAACTTAGCTTGCTCAAAAATCAATGGTTCCAAAGCGAATTTTTGAAGTTCATGGGGACAACTGGGGATTTTACATATTGATCGATCAGTTTGTGAGGTCATAACGCAGGCGCCGCGCGATAAGCTTATGCTCGACAGCATGGTCAAAATCAAAAGTCTTTTCGTGCGCGCACGTCCGTTTCATTCCCGGGGTTTCACTTGTGAAAAATACATATTCAACTTCGACTGTAACCTCAAATGTGGTAACCGTTATATCTATAATGTACATGGATAATTCAGGTAATAATCGGGTCAAGTAAATCTGTGTAGATAGTGATATTGATACTGATATAGGCTACGTTTGACTGGGAGGAGTACCCACTAATGCGCGAACCAGGGATTGAGAACGGCGGCTTTAAGTCGAGCAGAAATAAAGCTTTCTGCGAATACCACTTTGAGAAGGGCTGCTTTTAGCAAAAGTTGCAAGTCCAACTACTGAACAAGCCTAAAAGAAAACTGCCCCAGGCATATCCAGCCCCAAGTGCTTTGCTTGTACTATACATATGGGACAGTGCGTATGCTCAGGCACTAGAAATGGAATGCTGTAGACAGGACCGCTGGTTCTAGACTAATCATGGCTACATCAGGGTGTTCTGTAACACATTAAAAATGCTTGCACTTTTAGAATTAATGTCAATCTCTTTAGAGCATTGGCATTACTTCCGTGTCGGCATGATTTCACAGCGATTGGGTTGACAATGACAGGCATGATTGATCGACGAGAGGAATTTGAACTTCGTCATCGGAGCTAGAACAGTCACTTTCCGAACTCGAGTTGCTGTAACTTTCTGACGATGTCAGTCTTGGATCATCGATTGCTCATTCAGGTCTGAAGTTATTACCGATTATCTTCGCAATTACGATTTTCAGTTGAGCACTGAGATTTGCGTATCGCGTACGCGTACATGCGTACTCTACTTGGCGTAGAAGAGCTTGGTTAGAAGTGACCTCACTTTGAACCCACTGTGACTAGCAAGTTTGATACGTCACCTCCGGTTTCTGTGCGTTCAGCTTGTGGCCACTGCGCTAATACACGCAAGTGAAAGTGAATGAAACCAACGATATTTTGTTTATTTTTCACTAAATAACGACCTGATTACCTAAGGAAGTCTGGGTAAATTTCCCCTTTAAGGTGGTTGGAAAGGCTATTTTTGCACCAATTCTTTTCTCAGAGTTAATGTCAAGTTTCAAGTGTTAGAATCAAGATATTTAGTTCAAATTTTCAGGATAACTCCCTTAGATAATATTTTCTCCAAAGAATATAAAAATTGTATATTTGCAGCCATGATTTTGAAATATGACACCAGTAAATATTAAAATTTAATTTTTCTTTTTTTTTTACATATTTGAATTTCATAATAATTGGATAGTATTAATATTACCAAATTAGTTATAAATATGTTGACACTATTTATTGTAAGATTTGTACGGCAAGATTTGTAAATAAAATTTGTTTTTACGATTTTACATGGGTTTATATATCAAAAAATTATTAAAAATTCTTTCAAATTTCAAAATTTTATTTTTCAATAAGTAATTCAAATACAGGAAAATTGTGCCGTACAAATCTTATCTGTAACCTTGTTAATAGGCTGTAAAAATTCCATGTCCATATCTCATTTCAAAGTTGGATTAAATTGGTATACAATTATGTAGGAAAACTGTTATTCTGTCAAAAATGTTGAAAACAAGTTATATTTGCACCCCTCTTTTGAAGTCATAGAGCAGTTTTTTTTGGTTAATCTCACTTTTGACACCTCTTTGACACTCAAAGAATCTAAAAATGCATTTACAATAGCAGTCACTCATTCTGAATGCCAGCACCACCTTGTCAAACTTTCCTGAAAAACAGCAAATAATGACTTTCCCTTTTCAAACATTTTATTAAAAGCTAGGGGACCTCTACCATAGTTAATACACTAAGGACTCCCCAACTTCTTCTTATTTGGTCAGTTTTTCAGAAGTTTTAACAGGCTATAACTCTGCAATGCCTTTGTGCCAAAATGTCTAGTTTTTTTTATTCCACAGAGAATGTTGACTACTTTTATATTTTAATAGTTTTGTTGAAATTTATAACTGACGCTCTAGCCTTTCCAACCACCTTAAGAAAGCTCTCCCTTCACAGATTCTGCATGTAAGGCCATTCATTGATGGTACCAATCTTGAATTATTTATTGTTTGTACCAATCCAAATCATTCATTGATAATGCTGATCTTAAATTCTTCATTGATGGCACTGATCTGGGATTATGAAAACTACATACACACCATGTTGAAAAGTATCAGCAAACAGGTAACAAACAGAGAACATACCCCTATATTTATTTTTATCGTCTGTCCTTCTTTCAAACTAAGGTCTAACTTTGGTCCAGGATCCACTGCAGCTTTCTTCTCTTCTTCTTCAAATTTTTTACTTTGTTTTACCCATCTATGAAAAAAACAAAAAAGATATCACCAGGACGCTAGAAATGAATTTATACAATGAACTAGAATATTTTCATGCGTATGATTTTTAAACATGACAAGATATGTTTTTCGGGTTATCTGACTGAATTACATGGAAGGATGGTGCTAAGCCAGTCTGCAACATCATGCTGCAAAATTTTGATGTGACAAACATGTACTTACTTAAAGTGGTCTTGTAAAGCTACATTGAAATCAAATGAATCTCCTCTGTCAGCAAAGCCTATACCAATGAATGCTGTCCGACCTGAAACCAATGGAGAAAACAGTTAACATTGATATCAGGCTATTACAAGTGATGATAATACCAATGCTTAGTGACTCTCTCAGGAATCAGAGGCATGGTCTGGTATGACCCTTCTATACAAGACAATGCATGGGCCAGGAAGGTTTAGATATTACCCATGAACAAACGGAAATATACTTCACATTTTGAAATGTGAAGTATATGGACTGTTCAACAAAGAAGCTGTCCCAACATGTGTGTAGCAGCTTTGAAGAAACCTGATAGCTGTTTGTGATCAATGTTACAACTGCATTTGTCCCGTGAAAGGCTCAAATAGCTCGCCAATGAACGGCGAGTCTTGATGATTCTCGCCAGTGAATTTCAATTCTCGCTGTACTCAGTGAGAATTTTCATTCTCACCGGTGAGACTTTGTTCTGCACATTTGATTCTCGCCAAGGTGTCCATTTCTCACCAATCTCACGTGGAGATTAAAATTTTCTCACCAACAGTGGTGAGAATAAGAACAGATTCTCACTGATTGCGAGAAAGCGTCAGTTTCTCGCTCTAGTCACGCACTTTTTCCCTATAGTTTGTAGTATGAACCGTTTAACTCCTTTCCTTGCATACACTGTACCAGCAGGTTTGATCATTCTGTACAGAATTATGGAAATGTACCAACACTAGTGAGAGCAGGGGGAGGGGGATTCACACAGCTCTGTAACGTGTTCATGTTCACAATCAACATTATTCAACCTAGCAATGGATATTTAAGAACAAACCACAAAAAGATTCCAGTTGTTCTGTCACTGACAGCTTACACTGTTCTCTGTAAATCATGGGAATTTGACATATTGTATGTACTTGTGTAGGGCGATTCAAGGAAATTTACAAAAATTCCTACATTGATGCAGAGAGTTCGGAATTGTTCTGAGTTAGAGACGACAGTCCACTGTGATTGAATTCTACTGTACAATTTCTGTTTTGTTTTGTTTCATCGGATAGGAGTTTCATTGTATTCCCTTTACTGTTTTAGTGAATGGTATAAATTTGACTTCATGCGGAGCTCAGTTTTTACAATGTACCATGATACTTGGTCAATAATTCAGTGCCTTTGTTAAGGCCAGTACCCAGGTAAATTTTAACAGAGATTCCCAGTCATGTTACTTGAGGTCCTCCTGTTTTATTGATGCAATCCTGCTTGAGGACAATGGAAATGATTTTAGGGTTCCATCACAATGTACTTATCTTCCTCAACCTTAGCAAAAACACTGTTAATGAATAATAAATGTCAAATTAAATTAAACTCTTCAGAGAGACACAATGACATACCATTCTCATCCATAAGTCTGATGACAAAATATCTACTGGAATCCATCACAGCTTCCACAGCAATACCAGGGTAGGCATCTACTGGACATTTGGCAAACAGTTCACCTGTATTCAAGTCAAGACATTATAAATGAATTTACATTCATACAGGTACATGTATGCTCAGTCTTTAACCATAATGCAAGTGTTGTCACCTATGATCAAATTTTCAAAAATTTAAATTAAAAGGTCCACCCAGCACACATCAAAATTGCTGAATTCTTTTGAAACTCCCATATGTAGTAGTCATTTTGGCTTATATTCTGTGGTATCTTTTGTCAGCTCAACTTTACCCATAAAAAGAATTTTATCAAAAAAATTCCACAGCATAAAATGTTTTACGTCAAATGAGTTTAAGCTATATCCTCTATTGCAGGTATTAAAGAGCATTTTTTACTTGAATGTCTGATGTTTATCTTGTTATCTCTTGACTTTGATAGGTTCTATTGTTTTATGTGAATTTTTATTTTACAATTTAATTATATTATCTGTGTTGGCCAAGAATGAGACTCAAAAAAAAACCCGAAAGATATAAAAGTTTTTCAGCTGCTTTCCTGTTGTTGAACAACATACTGTACATGTTCAAATTTTTATGTTAAAAAACAGTTATTTTCCCTGTAGGCCATCAAATATATCTACTCGCAGTCAATCGTCCAGTCACTACTAAATATAACACAGTATTGTGGTACCAGTGGTAGGGAATTTGTGTGAGCAAGTTATTTGTGTGTCCAGTACTTTATGTTGTGTACATTATAAGTGTATATGTTAATTTATATGTTTATTTTACATACACTACATATGTATTTGATGAACCTGGAAATTAGGGCCAACTATATCATGTCACACCAGTGAAATTCACTACTTGACTCTCTGCATATAGCCAGCCAACATGTTTAGGAGGATTTCTTGGACTACAAGTGCCAACAGCTTGGCATTAGAACTTTTTGATAGCCTGCTAGTAAAAATTATGAAAAATTGTCGCCTATCTGTATTTCAAAGCTACTGTCTGGAGTAATGGCCAAGGGTGTGAAAATATGTTTTGACTCAAAATTGCTTTCTAGGACTCTGCAGGAAAAGCACTATTTACAGATCCAACAGGCTTTGGCATTTGACTGTATCAGCCAACTCACCACTTGTCTTGTCTTCTAGTTTGATGATACAGTCATTGCCCTTGGCAACTACCCGTAACCTTCCTTTCCAGTCATGCTGGTCCAACCTCCAGTCCGCTGCTCTGTGTAAACAAAATACACAATAATTTATAGATACAAGTGACGTATAGATTCATTTGGGACCTATATGTAATTTGCATGAATATGGTACAACACAATGCACACTGTGTCTTGACAAACTTTACAGACTTTCAAATAAACGCTCACCATCCTATGACAGTCTTATTTCCTGTATATCATGACAAAATACTGGTTAAACTTCTGTCATCTAGTTACATAGCCATTGAAACTTAAAAGGCGTAACAATTGTATACTATAATTATATATATATATATATATATATATATATATATATATATATATATATATATATATATATATATATATATATATATATATATATATATAATTATTACTGATATTACAGTTTTACCAAATTAATAACACAGAATGAAATATTATTCTGGAAGATGGTATAAAGCGAGATATCAACAAACACATATCATTAACTCTATGGGGACAATAGCTACCGTATAGCTTGCCACAATAATTTTATAATATTTGTTTTCAAAGATACACATTTTTTATCCATGTTTCTAAATCATATTGTAATACAATGACTTAGTTATCTAGATACAATGGATCATCTCAAATTTCAAATTGAGAACTGAATTATAGTCCTGATTGGAATTCAGTTATTGGTAATAATTTTGAGCATTACACACATATAGGATGTGTTGATAAGTATGTTGATTTTGATTTTTGGAGTGGAACTGGAAACTGCATTTTAAAAGTGGGCCAAATAAAGTAAGTTTATATGGTGCCTTACGATGGGTATAAGTCCTTTAAGTTTCAAGAAACTGAATGAAGCTATTCTGTAAAATGGTCCCTAAACTATTTCCTTTCATTTAATGTAAATAGTGGCTGGTTTCTACTTCCTTCCCATCTAAAGGACATTTTCTGTGAAGTCTGATATCTTTATCTACTTCCTGTCACACTTATCACTCTATTCAATTGTTGTTAGCAGTATCCTGTCATTCATTGCAACGTAACAGTAAAAGCGTGTTCATGGCTGACTACCAAGTGACATTTGATTTGTACAATGGCTCACTGGTATCCCTAGCCCTGTACTTTTATATCCCATGCTTGAAGGAAGTCCATCGTCGTGAGTGAAATTAGTACTGGTAATAGTACTAATAATATGTACATGTAATTACATGAAATTTCAATATCACAGTGTTACACAAATATGCTTATGAACAAACAAGGCACTGGGAAAAATGAGAGAGTTGCTAAAGTCATGATTATTGAAGAGATATGCATATTGTACATGCAGATCATTGCACCATGGCTATTCACATGTATACTATACTGTACTATGTACATGTACAATGTAAGGCTGACACAGCTAACTGACCAATGACTATTCTCTTAAACATAATCTACAAGCACACATGCATACTGTATCTGCATAATCTATTGGAGATTAATTAACAGTGATACATTAAAAGTAAAAGAAGCATATTATAAATGTAAATCATATACCAGTACTTCAAGAAATCTTGTACACATTGCTCTGAACATGCATGTACATAGATATCTTATGTTCTGGCATAACAACATTTCCACAACCGTGGAAGGCTGTATACAGGAAAATGGCGACCTGATTTTGATTTGGACTGCAAAGAAATTCTCTCCAGAGGAAGCGTTGCTTTTTCTGTCAGTCTTTTACTAGACCTCATTCTTTCCACTTTCAGTTCTACCGGTAGTTAAAATGGAGGTCATAGCTGCCATTTAAAATCTTCCTTCGATTATCAATTGAGCTCTCCATGAAAAAAAAATACTGTCAAGGACAGTGTGCTAACATTCGGTTTGAATTGGTTCATTCGAGAAATATTTAAACCAGGAAAAACAAGAATGACAAAAGCAAATAAGGTCTCCAACTTAGGTAATGGAGGTCATCTTTAGGAACATGCGTATCAACTTCTGTAGCAATGGAACAAGCAGATCCTAAATACATAAGCAAATGTCAACAACAAAAAATAGACAGAGAAGGCTTGATAAAAAGAAAAGGTGGGAGTGGGTAAAAAAATGTAGAAGGGATCTGGTAAAAAAGTAATGCTACCTCATCAATCTTCTAGACCCTACCCCCTCCTGAATATCAAATGTTCCATCCCTTGGTATTACATAACGCCAGATGACAGGAAATGTATTTACAACCTTGGGGATGTTTTTAATTAATGCGATGAGTGTTATCATTCTAATGTAAACAGCACTTAAGTTAGTTACAGATAGTGAAATGCCTTCCACTGTGGGCGGTGATTACAACATCTGGAATTATCCTGGATCCAAATTTCTCATCAGTTCTTGTATTTCTTACAAAGAAAAGTTGCAAAAATTGGTCCGCAATGAAAAAATTCACCTCAGCTTTGTTTTCTGGATCAAATTTTCCTACAAATTGATACCAAATATGACAAAATTATGTTCACAGCCTTCAAAACTGTCTCACAACATATCCTGGGTTGGTGTAGGTCATTTAAGGTCACAAACTGAGAAAATTACCTAAAATATACAAATTTGGGGGTTTCCCAACACTTTGAGCAGAAAATTTATCAAATAAGATCCCTCGGGACTTTATACCAAATTACAAAGCTATCAAGCAAGTAATTTTGAGAACAAGTTTTCTTGACCAAAAATTACAATATTATCTTAAAAATATAAATTTATATATTTCAGGACAATTTCCACATATCTAACTATTGTCATCTCTGTACATCTGTGTACCAAATATAAAAACTGTCTGTCAAGGGTTTCAAAAAGAAATACTGTGTAATTTTTTTTGACCAAAAATGATAAAATTGCTCCAAAATAGTAATTTTCCCAATTTTGTCATAATTTCAACAAATTAAAAGAGTAACACCCTTGCAAAGATCCAACCCAAATTTGAGAGCGATTGGGCTGGCAGTTTCAGAGAAGATTTTTACGGAAAATGAGAAAAATCACCAAAAAATTCAGCAAAAATACTAAATTAAGGATATCTTTACAATATTCATAAAACTGTATAAGGTTCACCTAAGGTACTTGCACACAAATTTTCAAATCAATCACAACAGTGGTTATCGAGATATTAATTCTTGACCATTTTCACATTTTGTAAGCTCATTTGCATAATTTTGGCAATGCAGATTTCATTTGACCAAATCCCATCTATAGCCCAGGATGCATCCACACACCAAATACCAAGCTGAAACGTGCAGCGGTTTGCGTGTTTTTGATGTTGAAGGACATACCGTACGTACATACATACATACATACATACATACATACAGACGCCATTGACTTCAGCTTATAGGATAAACTCACATTGGTATAACCAAATGTGAGCTAAAAATTAGTGATACTGGTAAATTCCTCAAGTTTGCTTGTAAGTTAGTGGTCATGCACCTGGTGGATATACCATCTTAAAGTTAAAGAGTACAGCAAAGCAATGAGAAGTTCCAGGGTTGACTTTTCACAACCATGTGATAGCAATTGTCACATCACTTAAAAGTCTGTTTTGATGGAGGGTCTCTCCCTTCAGAAACACCGCTTGGCTGGCAAAATGCATTTTCTTTGCAGGACTAATTAAAACTACAGGTGGTCCAATTTCTCGGTGATGCTTTTCAGAGCCTGAGGTTGTGAAATTCTAGGAACACACCTGTACTGACAGACATGAGAGACTTACACAAAAACCGCACAGGGCATTGTGAACCAGGGCCAGATACTTTGTACTGACAATCAGACAACACTCCATCCAACATACAACTTTCCATTTGTTGCTTACACAGCAACTTGCCCTTATTTCACTCAAAGTCTGAAAGTTAATTTTGATATCTGGCAAGTTCAATGGCAATCCACCGCTCACTTGTGTTGAGTCTACACAACCTCATGGGCATTTATTCTGTTTTGAGAGACTCAGTATTTTTACTAGATGTGCCATTTTATAATCAAAATGTTCTTACATTCATTCATTGCGTACATCTCACCACTCAATCAAATTAACACCATTGTGTATTTGATGTCTGGTTTGTTGCTATGATTTAAAAAGCAGTTTTTACAGCCCTATGGTTCATGGTATATAGTTACAACGAGTCCAGGTATTCAGTTGAAACATTTTGGGACAAGTTACGTGGCACTATGGGATGAACATACACTGGGACAAAGTAGTTTGCGAAGAAATGGAATTTGAAATAAGTGGTTTTGGATAAACTGACTGTGAACCTGTGAGTGTCATGGTGTCAAGGGTCAATTCATTATCATCCTTCCACTGACCCATGAATGTAATCCTTCCCTACCTCTATGCACCGACAACGGATTCATTCTTGGTGTGATTGTTGACAGCTTGCAATTTATATAATAATACAATATTAATTATTACATGTGTAAATTGTTGGTCAAGGAATGCGGTAAATCATAACGTTTCCTTGTCTGTGTCTGGGGAAAACACATGTCGGTGCATGAACCTATCACTGTGGTGTAGTTTCATGGGTGGCGGTATCAGTGAAGTACAATGGTAACCCTTCAGGCTTCAGTCGCAGGATAATGAGTGGGTGAACTTGGAACTTTCTGCACGTCGGATGTTCCTTGGACGCTAGGAATAAGACACGTTTGAGTTTCTACAGGGATACCAGTCTTGCATAATGAACTCGTTGCCAGCATACCGTACGTACATACGGGTGGGACCGTGGGTAATCTCGATAGCTAGCATCACCGTATCCTCCCCCTTTTGTTTGCGATACGCTTAACACTGTGCCCATGCATTACTTCCACTGGCGCTGTGTACACTAACGCAAACACAACAGAGTCGACGTTGGCGAATTTGAGCTCCACAATCTCCTCACGATACAAACAATATTAAAAATTTGTTTTATCGCGTTAGTATTTTCTCTTCCGTTTACAAAATCGGTGCTCAGAACTATCTGTATTGTTGTTACAGCGTGCGTGACGTTGACGTTCGGGATCGGACAGGTGATCAACTACCAAGCACACGGCAGTCCAAAAATTAACAGTACACTGCCAACACGACATCGTGATTACAACACGGAGCTTTGCTTGAGCTTTAAAAAGAGATCATCTTCATTCTACTCACCTATATCCCCTATTAGAGGGCCTCGGCGGGATTTTATACACAAACACCTCGTTCTTCACACACAGTATACTTTCATATTCTGTCGCCATTTTGCAGAGGAAGTTGCTGTTATGACTCAACGTTGATGGCGCTGACCATAAAAATTGCATGACCTCAGGGTCATATGAAAAAAGACACCTTGGCACACCACGCCCCTCTTTCGCTCGCAATAACCTTTAATACCAGTCGTCCGCGAACGAACCTTTTTGCCCAAGATAAGCATTTACTGCGATGATTTCCCAAACATCGGCAACTTTAGTCATTCTGTCTTATCTACAGCTTGCCAAGAGGGTGTTATGTTTGATTTGTATTTATATTCGATAAGGCAGATCTTCATTAATTGTTGAGGCTGCAACATTAAATTCAATTATTCAACGTTAATTTTAAATTCAATTGTTCAACGTTAATTTTAATAACGCACGGGAATGAAGATGATCATGATAAAAATACAAATTTCATGATATGGCATTATTAGGGACACTATCCCTCCGGTCAGAGGTAAGAGTTGATTGTGTAATTGATTTACATGCTAATATTCACATTCACATTCAGAAAAACTTCATTATCTTCTACTGACAAATTTACTTGTGGTTCTTAAAGCCAAACTCAGAATACAAGACAAAAATATTAGATTACTAATAACTATTACTGAAAGGAAATTAATAATAGTAATTACTATTGCTAATGAGGAAATGGAGTCAGCAAGTAAAGTCCGACTCTTACGCTCAGAAATAAATATAAGTTAACAAATAATACAAAAAGCGCCGCTGATTCAGTTTACAAATGAACGATGTTAGTATATATTTATAAAGATAATCAAAGTGTTGTCAATGTTCTGACAATAGCATCTGATTTCATTTTCAAGTTGTTGAGGCATGATGTAAAAGTTGACATCCCCAGGAATCGCTCTGATGTCTGTGGTAAATGTAGTAAAGCGTGTGTAATTCCTACTCACCATTGAAATCAAAACATTGTCACACTCCATGTAATAAGAGTTAATAACCTCATTACAAAGTAATAAAATATGACAAGGCTTGAAGCAGATTTTATAGAAATCAATTAGTGTGAAAGGGAGTGTTAGAACATGTAAATAAGCACTTTGCGCTCATTCAATCGAAACACTCTTACTGTACGTTGATGGCAGTATGCAAGTGTACATTCATGCTTTATTGTTACAATGATTAATATAACTTGCAAACGTAAACATTCTAAATTGACTCGAGGCTGCCAGTGTTTAACTCTCGGATTTCTGAAATTAGCATGAATTATGCAGACCATACTATGCAACGGTCTTACCCCATGTTTAAAATTCATGCTTCATAGTGACCCTTGTTTTAGGTTCTTATACCGGTGTAGACTATGTATGGTTTTCGCAAATCAGGCAGCCAAATTCATACAAAGCATATTATAATCCTTGCTACATTTTCTATAGCTGTAGAGCGACTGGTTTCCGTTGAATTGGGCGCCTAGCCAGTAAATACAATTAAAGTATACTTGCTGGGATTTGGTTCCGCTGCTTTTAAATGATTTCATACTGAAGACTCAGCTTGTCTTCTGACAATACAATCTTCGCCAAAGAACGTTTGCAGCAGGTTTCTTTTCCCAAGTTAAGATGTTTAATCCTGTTTGAAGTGTTTGGTTGCAAGCAGAGTTGAAGCTGTGCACAATCATGTATTTAAGTACGCTTCAAGAAGTCAATAACACAAACTACTTTCCATAACAAGTAAACTTCTCGAAAAAAAAAGAGAAAAAAGAGCGACTTTGACCCCTAAATCGTTAATCTTGATTTAATGCCCAGCCATAAGACTTGTATCGTCTTCAAAGTAATGAACTTCTGAGATTATGAGCGTGTATAAACATAGACGACGTAATATTTTGAAGTGTGTATGATTTCGTGTGCACGGTTGTTTCACTGATTAGTATGCGGTAGTTGATTCAATATGATTGAATGTCTAGGGAATGCGATTCTCTCAACTCTTTTCTTACTCTAGATCTGACAGTGTTGGCTCGCTATAGAAGGATATAGGTGTCCAAGGGTTAAAGTAAATAGAACAGCCCACGGCACACACGATGATGGTAAGGTAAGTTTGTAAATGTTTCTGTTTCAAAGGCCAAAGTCCACGAAACCATGATGTCATCGTGGCTGTTTTTATAACATCCGGGACATGATTCATTATACGCAGTAGCATACCTCAAGTGGGTGAGTATTTACGTTGTTAAATTAACTCCTACTATCAGTCATTATAGGCTTCTCACTACTTTCTTCATGCTCATCATATACGTGGTTTCTTTCTTTTATTTCCTATTCTTTTGAGAAAATTCCAATCACGCTAGGTAACATTAAGTAGCATATCAAATATCACTTATGTTCGGGAAACTCACCGACTTCGTGTCGGTGTAAAGCTTAAGTTGGTGTTAATAAATAATTAGTTCAACAATGCAGTATAATTTAAAATTGAATATTACAAGTAAAAACTGCCACAGTAATCCGTGGCGTGTTCAATTCTATACTATGAAGCGTGGAGTCATCTCGTTTTATAGGCCAGTCTAGTCTACAACGTCATACTGAGCACTGGGTTCCGTGTCGGCCATGATTGTACTGTAAAAAAATCGACCTTTGTGATGATCTCGTAACTTCCGCATTGTTTGTGACCACTGCTAGGACAGAACGCTGAGAAAAGGGCACACTACCAGCGTTTCATGTCCATGTCGATAGACGGACATTGCAGCGCCGAGTGAGGTATGCAACCCAATCAGCTCCGTTTACCATGCCATTGATTTATCAACATTGCCAATGCAGCTAAATCAGTCGCAAATACGTCACAACCGCTATTTTTATTCTTCATTGGTATAAATGTTACTTTTGTGTCATTAATGCTTGCTTTTAAACATATGATATAGGTTAGAAGTGTGAACTTGAAGTTACTCAGATATTCAAAGTCATGAGGTTGAGAAATTCACCAGTTTGTAAAACTTTACTTACGGTCACATTTGTTGTTTTGCAGAGAATCCCGTTCCTCTTCTATGGCTCATTCATTTATGTTTACTCATCATATATCGGCCCTAGTTTGAATATAGGTCATTGGGGCTCGTGATTGTTTAGCCAACTTACCGCGACAACATCTGCGTGTGGGTGTTTAATGTCCGCTTTCATTTTATGGAAGCATGTTGTAAATGTGTTTTTGTTTCAGATTACGCAGCTGTTAGGAAAAAAGGTAAGTGTTATTACGAAAACCATGTCCCCAAATTTAGCCGATGTGGATAAGCCTACCAAATTTTCAGCAGAACAAATTATATTACTAATTTTTTTTGTCTATATTTCAAATGAATACTATGCGTTTAAAGATTCACAATATATCGAGATATATCAGCACATGTCTTCATATTAGTAACTCAGTAGTAATGTACAATATATTACAGATGTAGCGTACATCAGTTTAGAAATAATTCACTTCATTAGATAGTATCAAAATTTACAAAGGCAGAATGTCTTTAACTTCGCATTAACATGTATCATTATTTACTGATAACAAATTAGACACTTTCTCACTCACCATCATCGTTGACTGAAAGATTCGGTCGAGTTTCGGCCTCCACCAGCTCTAACTCCATACGTTGGAGACATACAGACCAAATCTTTAAGTCTCAACATTCGATGCAACTTTTATTCGGCAAAAGTAAATTGCGAGGTTAAGTAACAGGGCGCAACTATATAAGCTATACTGCTTTTGATCTCGTGTATTGGAAACCCTTTTTCAATGATTTGCCACGTAAGTAGGCCCTAAATGTATTTTCAATGTTCATGCACCATGATATGGTCTGTTGATGTAAAGATAGAAGTGCAACTGTGGACAACATGCATTTTAAGATGATGTAAAGATAGAAGTGCAACTGTGGACAACATGCATTTTAAGATGTGAATCAATTGCTTCATCGATACAGTAACTTGAATTATCTATGTTACTATCGACTAGAAACATACTTTTCCTATTCTAATTTTCAGAAGCCATGATGATAATTGCAGAAGTCATTTCTTTCCGAAATAAAGGCAACATATGTTGATAGTTTAGACTAGCATAACTTTGTGTTGACTAAATATCAGATGTATATAAAAATACAGTAACATTACACTCAGCTTCTGGACCCTTTCAGCGTTGTATCATTCTGATTGCGGACCGTATCCAGTCTTTTTGAAGCACTTTTATAATTAAATAGTCAATTCTAATTGCCGAAAACTAAAAGGAATTAATTTCGCTCACCCTCCGCAGACGTTGCATCCTATACCTGTCTACAAGTACCAGTAGATAGATTCTCCGCCAAACTGGTATAGACTCATGGCTTGTAACCATCAAGTAATTCCTAGTATACATCGCTTTTATTTTCCAGGCTATTGAAGTCATACAAAACCATGGCGACTAGCTCGGAAGATGGAAAAGAAAGAGCATGGCTGGAATTGAAGATGAAAATTAGCAGAGAAATTAAACCAGGTATATTTAATCATATCAACCAGCTATCGATTCCTGTACAGATAAATAAAAATCAAATGTATTTTAAGCAGCGAGCCGCAAACCTAAAGTACATACAGTCAAAACAGTGCAGATGTATTGAGTTCGACGGAGCTTTTAAGTGATAAAAAATCAAGCCCCTAATAGAGAGTCAAGCGAAGTTTTTCATGACTTTATGAGCTGTAGATACATTTTCCGTCTAAGACGAATGATCATATATATGTGTCTCCGACGGCTGAAGCTTTGCTTAGAACATGAAAGTCAGGAAGCTCAAAAGATTGTGTGATTTAAGAACTGACCAATGCTTATGATGATATCATTCCAACACCTGTGCCGTCGATCGACATATGTATTTGACGGGAAAAGTCCAACCATTCATAAAGAAACGGGTGCTTGCAATGCAGATTTGACCGATACTCTGAGTACATTGAGTTTAGAATGATTCCCAATAAACACATTTTATTAGCGTATAGCATGTCTAGCAAGTATCAGATCACACTGGGTAGTCATTGTCAGATTCCTGGCTAACATCTTGGTAGCGATAACGAATTCGCGACAAAATCCCTGGTTCCGTAAACTGTGACTTCCAAGTAGATAATGGGATTACCTTTGATTTCCACTGTTGACGCTTCTATCAAAATTTCTGTGCTGGAAATTTGTCTGACCATAGACAGTGGAACTCCGTTGGCTATGGAAATTGTAAATCAAGACTCCAACATGACAGTCAAGCGAGTGTGAATCGTCGACATACATACGGTTATTGATAGTGCAAATGTTCGTGCATGGAATTGCGTGACTTATAGAGTGCCTTGCAGTTGATTACTTTGAGTGTATAATTCTACTATTTCATTTCAAACATTAAATGGGTTCAACAATCTTTTAAATTGTATTTTATTCATAGATGAGTTTTTGAAAATGAAAACATCAAGCATAGTTAAACGGGTTGTAGCAGAGAGGGATCTGGACCATATTGCATCAACACTCACTCTCCTGGAGAAACTTGAACCCAGGAAAATTGCATCTGTCGAAAATTTGCTTACCCTGATTGACATTCTAGAAGACATCGGAAGAACTGATTTAGTTCTTGAAGTTATTGAAATACTAGGTAAGATCTTTTTCAAATGAAAAAAAACCCGTTTCTTTAACCCTTTTCCTGCCAGATAGTATCACTTCCCCATCAGCCAAGTCAGTATTCAGCCAAAACATGACGTATTTTCACCCACTTGGCTTGGTCTGTTGTAGCATGTTTAGTCCAAAAAAATCAAGTTTACGATATTTATGTTTTTCATAAGCTTTCAAATGTACAGTATTATGTTACAATACACCATATGGAATATGTTGTGTTTCATTAATTTTAACCATCTTGACCTGGTGGTGAAATATGGACTTGGCAGGTAAGGGTTAAAGCTGTAATATAAAGCTTTAAGTATATGGTGTTTGATACAGTAAACTGCTTGTGGTGGTCACGTACACCTGGAAATGTCAGTAGAAATTTATTCGATGCCATTGCCAAATGCTAAGTTACCGACTTCAAGAAAATACAGACACACATTCACCACCTTTTGCCTTACTGGTAAATAGTTAGTAATGAGGGATAATCAGATCAACTCTTTTTGAGGAATGATGGAGGAATTAATCAATCGACCTATAATTATTGATTGTTGAGGATTATCATTCACCATAACGTACAAAACACATTTATTGGAGTCACAGTGATAATGGTTTAACTTTATGAAAAATTCAGCTATCGATGAAATTTACATATTCACACCGTAGATTAAGACACAAAACTTGTGACACGATATGTTTAGAATTATTATTTTGATGCAGTTTTGAAATTTGTGAACAATCGCTCAAGTTATGTTGATGGGCGACCAGTCGGGGGTTAAGCTTACAATCCAATGAGACAATCCAACGAAATATTTCATTGGCATCTGAATAAGGAAAAGCACGTTATTCCTCGCCTTTTATGTTTCTTCTTCTCTACCTCCTTTCTCTATTGTCTTGACGTATCTTCCTCTTGTACCTTCTGTTCTTCTATGTTCTTGATCCAGAGAAGGTAAGAGTCTTGATATTTTTTGAATCGTTTAAAACGGTACCTGATGTAATGACTTATTATGATAATACCCACGTACATGTCATCTAGGATGAAAAACAGATGGTGTAGAGTTTAAAACGTATCATTAAGATTCGCGCATCATGCCTAGCCTTAGGACACTTGGGCTTATGGATCTACTGAAGAATTTGCAACAAGCGTCGATTAATATTTTTTTAAGTGAAGAAGGTCAACAATCTGGCATAAGAAGCACGAAGCTTACACCTTTGACATGATACTAATAGAATTTATACCACTTCAGGTCATACGACATATTGTTCTTGCTATCCATTTATCTCTTGAAAACACGACTACCACCAATTGTTCTTATGCAAATTAGTAATCAGTCATACTTTTATTCATATGTAAGTAAGTAATCACCAAACTTTAATGAAAGAAAATCATTATCATATCAATAAAAGTGTAGTTATTACTCATGTAAATATGAAAAAAAGTATGACCGATTACTAATTTGCATGAGAACAATAGGTCCAGTCGAGATGCCTAAAGCACTCACACACATTCAATCACGGTCCCTCCACAAGGTGGAGGGACCGTGATTCAATATTACAATAGGCCTAAAGACAATTTTTCAACTGATAAGTTATAATGGACGAGTGACCCCGTGAAGAGTTTGTTTACAAATGTCAGATGGCGGGATTTGAACATCACGCTGCCGAGGCAATGGTTTGCGTTGATTGCCTTGTTGCCAGATAGCTGAAGTTGTATTCACTGACAGTATGAAATTTACGTAACGGTTAACGGTTGAATTTAGCGGTTGTGGGGTCACGGGGTCACTCGTCCACTCGCAAAGGCTTTCGGGAGTAAAACAGCTATTCAAAATGGCGGAGTGTGGCAATGCAAGTGCGAGTATTTGCCGGACTGTCAATTATCGCCCATAACTGGCAGATTTGAAAGAATTCTGTAACCAGAGTAATATTTGAAAGTTTGAAGGTATTTTCCGACCGGTCGATGTAATTTTTTTTTGAGGTAGATGCTTTATTTCGTTTGTTTTGGGCCACCGGTCGATTTTTCCGTGACATACCTTTCGTGACCAACTCTTTTTGGGTTGGAAGCAGTGGCCGACTGGTTTTGTGTGAGGCCTATCAGCTAGGCGATGTTGCCGTGAGTGTGTGGGGGTTCGAATCCCGTTTGGGTTACACATGAGAGCTAGGGCAAGATCACGATTTATTGCCTGCCCTCGGGCTGGTGGTCATGATCGAAATATTGATGATGCCCGAGCCGTAGGCGAGGGCATCATCAATATTTCGATCATGACCACCATCCCTTGCCAGAAATATTGATGATGCCCGAGCCGTAGGCGAGGGCATCATCAATATTTCGATCATGACCACCATCCCTTGGGCAGGCAATAAATCGTGATCTTGCCCTCGCTCTCATGTGTTATTATTTTTATTACACCGAACAAACTTCTTCGAGTACAGTTCGCCTTTCTGCATGAGTCCGGACCTCAGCGTAAAATGCTGTCAGTGCCAAGTCTGGGGTTGCCGCTGAAAGTTTGCCGATCTCCTCGGTCGGGTATCCAAATTTGTTGCTTGCATATAGTCGCTGAACACAGAAATTGCATTCCTTGTTGCCATTTTCGTTCGTTTGCTGTTTACTTGCATCAAAATATCTTCTAACTGTGCCGGTGACAGCTCTGCGTGACGTTTCGCAGCGACAGTAGCAAGTACAAGCTAAGGGACCGTCTCAGATTGTCGCAGAAGTTCAAAAAGCGAAATTCATTCGTTTAATGGGGGAGGGGGTTTGACCTCCATTCAATTAGTGAACTTCACTTTCGCACTTTTATTTTGTGATCACAAGTTTTCGTGTGTTTATTTTAAATTAAAGAAAAACTGCACACTCGTGCCAACAAATTTGTAACTGTTTCTATCTCGTTTGTGCCCCAAACACAATTTACCGATAGTAACATTGTATCCTAAACCTTTCATTCATCAAATTAAACAAAGACAAAAAGTATCATTTTTTAAAATGTGCTATTTATAAGCGTCTGCTCTAACCACTAGATGTCTTTATTCTCACTTGTTATGCACCTGGTCATAGTCGTTTTAATATGATTGAACATGCCTGGGCCCCCTTGTCAAAGTTTCTCGCTTATTTACCGCCCCTACCAAGTACAAATTGCGTGTTCGCAAAGACAAAGAACAGCACAAGAGATGCAAAAAGGGAAAGTAAAATAAAATGAAACTTTTATATGGTAAAATGCCCGGTTATCTGATCGATTACTTTAATTGTCATGTGGCAAGGGCAATACGAAATGCAACATTGTACTCTCACGCAGACATGAACATTTCGCACTTTTGAAGTTTCGTTTAGGGGGAGGGGGAGGGGTTTTTGATCTAAACGAAGGAATTTCGTTTCTTGAACTTCTGTGACAATCTGAGACGGTCCCTAACGACAATTTGTTATGCGCAGAAAGGATGTGCAGTAAGTAAAATGACGTTATCCATGTAATATCAAATGCAGAGGGCATCATCAACTTCGAAGAGGGCATCATCACGTTCGCAGAGGGCATCATCACGTTCTTTTACATGTCACGTGAGTCGTGTTTAACCAATGGCAGTGCACGCTGAATGAGTGAGGTGTAATAATAAAAATTATATTTCTTTAACCTGAGTGGACAGTATTGCTGGTGGATATTTACTTGTCCCCGAGTCTGTCTGATAGCTCAGTAAAAAAGCTTCGTGCTTTTCCGATTACTATATGTGTGTGTACTGTGTCTGTGTGTGTACTGTGTCTGTGTGTCGTCTGCTCCACGCACACCATGTTGTTCGGTCGCGCACAGAATTGCAACATCTAAGTTGGTTACTGTGACCAACTCTTTTGGGTTGGAAGCAGTGGCCGACTGGTTTTGTGTGAGGCCTATCAGCTAGGCGATGTTGCCGTGAGTGTGTGGGGGTTCGAATCCCGTTTGGGTTATAGTAAAAAATTTATATTCTTTAACCTGAGTGGACAGTATTGCTGGTGGATATTTACTTGTCCCCGAGTCTGTCTGATAGCTCAGTAAAAAAAGCTTCGTGCTTTTCCGATTACTATATGTGTGTGTACTGTGTCTGTGTGTCGTCTGCTCCACGCACACCGTGTTGTTCGGTCGCGCACAGAATTGCAACATCTAAGTCGGTTACTGTGACCAACTCTTTTTGGGTTGGAAGCAGTGGCCGACTGGTTTTGTGTGAGGCCTATCAGCTAGGCGATGTTGCCGTGAGTGTGTGGGGGTTCGAATCCCGTTTGGGTTATAGTAAAAATTTATATTTTATTGTATTATACAGTACAGAGGTTCGGCCTTCGGCCTCAAGTGTCAGTCACTTCCCATCCGACGACGATCTAGGAAACGTTCCGTACGCCTGTGGTTTTACCTTGCCTTGTTCTCGATATCGCGACGGTACGGAAACTCTCCAGTATGTTTGTCAACTGTACCTTTCAAGCACCCGTTTAGGCCCCCTACGTAAAGTTTTCTCGTTCGCCGATATAAAATAGCTCTTCTCAAGAAGCCATCGAAAATTAAATTTATAGACACCATTATTATTGAAATATAAACATTAGAATAACAATGTTGAACTCTGTTGATATCGTTTGCAATGAATGCTGTTCTACTAGCGACATAATAATGATCGTATTGATCAGCTGATATGGCATGCAGCTCGCTGGATCATGCTGATGTCGATGCATGAACATTCCGTTTTCTTCATCTCTGGCATTACACCGTGTCGGCTTTTTGAATGGCATGATATTTAAAGGTGATGTTTCAAGTTTATATACATGGTAGGATGCAGTTCCTTTTCATTTCCTTCGAAAATACATCGTTTTTCAATTCAAATTGAACAGTGAAAGTGTTGGTCATTTTTTGTGCTGAACGTGCGTGTTCAGTGCAGTGCAGTGTGGAGTGCATGTGATGTGTACAGAGTCAGGACGCTCACTGGCTTCAAACTCAGTTTAAATTTCCTTTTTATTCGTTTTCTACAACTACAATTCACTGGCATTGCCAAAACTATAAAATAATAGCAATAATGCACACCCTCCCGGCCCATAATGGACTCAAGCAAACTTTGCACTCCATAATGTACTCGGCTTCGCCTCGTACATTATGTCGTGCAAAGTTTGCTTTCGTCCATTATGGGCCGGAAGGGGGTGCATTATTGCTTAACTAATAATAGACAGTAGCTAATACAATGAAGCATAACACTTGGGTGAGAGACTGTGCATAGAATCCAGTGACGGCAAGTGTCGCTGTTTATGATAAAAAATGTCTCTGATTTGGGAAGACGAGGTTCCACGTAGATAAAGCACTTTCGGCGGGAAAGGTGTTTTTGAGTCACGAGAAAGGCACGTGATGGATTAGACATATTGTCTTAGCATATGGAATCTCTGGTTGGTAAAATAAACATTGATAGGAAGCGGTGCCTCAAAGCAGGAATGCTATCTGAGTATCTATAGTAAGACACTGTACTAATAATGACGTAATACAAGAATATATTTCCTAACATTATTATTTCCGTTTAGCGTAAATTGCTACAAATTCCTGCAGCAAATCAATCGTGTCTTGACTGTTTTCATGGAAGTACGAACGACTACGTTGATCTTAATGTTGTCAAACTAATAGAATTGGTTTGGGAAGTATTTTCTGGTCTTGCTATTAATATAGAAGCTATACAGTTTAGTTGTAGTTTGGTAAAATTCAAAGAGATATTATAAGTACTGAAAAAAACAAAGGCAGTGTAATGAGCGGCTGTTGTTTTGTACGGAGAACCCTACCGAGAAAAGAAAACTACTATGTATCTAACATCTGTATTGGCTACAATTCAAACATAACGAAATTTTATAATCGGTCATGTTGAAAACTATTTTCCAAGTCCCCCCAACAAGTGTGTCGATAGGGACACTCACGTGTGTGTTTATCTAGAATCTATCCTGCAGGAAAAGTTATAAAGATAAATAGTGTGTCGATAGAGACACTCACGTGTGTGTTTTATCTAGAATCTATCCTGCAGAAAAAGTTATAAAGATAAATAAACAAACTTAACTTTATTAACATAAACGAAGGACGAGCTCGAGTGTAGTATATAGTTGAACGATTTTAAACTTTAAAAACTCAACAGCATGACTTCTCTCTCTCAATGTCTGTGTGTATGTCTCTCTCTCGCTCTCTCTTTCCCTCTCTTTGCATCACTCTCCGCTTCCGTCTCTTTCGCAATGTCTCTCTGCGTCTGACTATATCTGTCTGCGTGTCTGTCTGTCTGTCTGTCTCTCTATCTGTATGTCTCCTTTCTCTCTCCCCTCTAAAATAGTACGTAAGTATATCAAACGTATAATCTTGTTGTGGATTTTAACTTTCAATAATATGTGCTGAAAAGTGTTTCGATAACTATTATTTATACCCACTAATTTATAATAGCAGCACAAGAGCAGCACATACAAAAACGAAAACGACGTTTTGAAAAAATAGAATACAGTAAAGGAAATCATAGACAAACTGTTATCAAACTTTAAAGAAAAAGTCATCCCCACAAAATCTCTCTCTCTCTCTCTCTCTCTCTCTCTCTCTCTCTCTCTCTCTCCCCCCCCCCTCTCTCTCTCTCTCTCTCTCTCTCTCTCTCTCTCTCTCTCTCTCTCTCTCTCTCTGCAAATGAATAGGGCGTAAGTATATGCACTATTGAATTACCTACATCAGGGTGTCTTATTTTACAGAAATATCACAACACCAGGAGCAAATATCGATAGAACTATGCTGACATATGACTTTTTTTTTCTTGGCAAATTTGGCATTGTATATTTGTCGGCAACAAGTCTTACATTAGTTATGGTATTTCATCATTGCATTAAATCTAATATTCCCAGCTTATACGATATGCAAGAGCATGCAGTTCATATGGTGATTTTGTAGAGAGACATGGCCATCTCTCTTTCAAACTGTTAAATCAAGGTTACACCAGAGCAAGACTTGTCTCTACATTCAAACGCTTTTTTGGCAGGTATCGCAAGCTGGTAGATAAATACAATATCTCTCTTCGACAAATGATCACTGATGGCATCGGTGACATTGGGCCTTAGTTAGTGACCACTACCTATCTGACTAACAGATTGATATATGGCGGGTGCCACATGTGGGGCAGGATGCGCTTACTATTTTCGAAACACCTGACATCACTTCTTGGTCTTTTGGCCAGAGGTCCATATATCTTTCTTTCATGAATTTGACTTTGTTTGTACCGTCTATTTACTGTCTGTTCTGTGCTGTTTTGTGTCTATGTTTACAACTATTGTCTTACAAATTTTGACCTAGTGTTATTGGATTATGGATTGGTATGATTGCGATTATTGGTCTTATCAGAGGATGACGTCCTCAGCAATTATTAAGGGACGGACCATTACATCTTGGGAGGGGGTGGTCAAAAACAGAAAAAAAATTTCAGAGCAGAAAGTTAGGAAAAAAAATCTTCAAACTAGTTTGCAAAATAAAAAAAAAATAAGAAGAAATATACGTAAAAAAAAATCTGCAAAAGTCTTTAAAATCTTGAATTTTACCGACAGGAAGCAACTTTCTGTATTTTTATTAGATCCTCCAGGCACATTTTAATTTTAATTTATACATTTAGAGTGACTGTATCCCTTATACTGGAAGTTGTGATTATCTTATCTTTTCAGGACTTTTGTATTCTGATCACTTGAAAATTATAAAATTATAGAGCCTATTTTCTACTTGTTTCCTGCGTAGAAACCAAGCAGGTACATTAGGTAAAACATTGAAACTATGGTATGGTTGTCAAAACAGAAAGTTATATTTGCCTTTTAAGATCAAGGTAAACAGATGCAGGCCACATCAGATTCATTTTTTTTCACAGTATTTTATTGCAATGATGAATGCAAGAATGGGTGAACAAGTAGAAATACGTCAATAATGATAAAACAACATACTAAGTCATTATGTATTATTTTGCTTTAAAAAGGCATTTTCAATTCTTTTTTCTCAAAAAAAGCCTCATAAAACAACGCAACGCATTTTTTAACATTCAACAATACACTACATAGAATGCCATCTATCCAACAAATCCCTACACAAAAACACACAAACGGTTGAACTTTGAAAGTTTCTCGATAGCAAATACTGAATAAATCTGCATGAATAATCATTTGTGTGTAGCAAATGCTGAATGACAATTATCTGAAGAATTTTTCCACCACAAAAAAGAGCATGATTTAAACAAATCTTAAGGGACTTATTTAGCAAATTTCAAAGAAATTATACAAACCCTTTCAGAGAATACAGCTTTTCTGACCATGAATGGCATAAATTGCCCTAAAAAGACAAATATTGAAATTTCATCACATCTATACACATCCAATCAATTTGGACGTGCTGCTACAGAGAAATAGATGTTTTGATCAAAAAAGGGCAACAATTGCTCTAAAAACACAAATATGCAAATTTCACTATATTTTGCAAACAGCTTCTCAGCTTGTCAAAATCAATTGTAAATCATGAGATATGCATGATGTTTGGTGGGGTGAATGTAGGCATTTCACCACGCAGTAGAAAGGGAAGCCAGGAAACCAAAATAGTCAATTTTCAAAACTATAGGAAGCTACTGAGGAGCAAGAAGACCATGTTTCAGAGGAAGATGTGTAATCTGAAAAAAATGCTCCCCAAGTGCCACCAAATAACACCATTTTAATCTCTATTTTTCAAAAGCTCCAACGGCAGGAGGGGGACACCCCCCCTCCTGATCGACCTCCCACCCCCCGCAAAATACTCCCCAAGTGCCACCAAATAACACCATTTTAATTTCTATTTTTCAAAAGCTCCAACGCCAGGAGTGGGGACACCCCCTGCTGACCTCCCCCCGCAAAAATACTCCCCAAGAGCCTCCAATAACACCATTTTAATCTCTATTTTTTAAAAACTCCAACGGCAGGGCGGACACCCCCTCCTGACCTCCCCCATGACCGCTTGTGCGGCCGCTTTATCCTAAGACAGCGACGAACTAAAAAAAATTATAAATCTGAAAATTTACTCTGAAAAAAAAATGCACAGCTAATCTAAATTGGAAAAAAAATTAGAAATTTACAATAGTAAAAAACATTTTCACAATTTCATTGTGACCACCCCCTCCCAAGATCTAATGGTCCATCCCTAAGCAATGAACGTTCCATTCCCAGCCAATAATTGAAGGAAGCCATCTTTGCAGTCCATAATGTATGAGGCAAAGCCGAGTACAGAATGGAGTACAAAGTTTGCTTCGTACCATTATGGGCTGGCAGGCGATACATTATTGCTATATTTATAGTTCTTGGCATGCCTGTGAATTTGGATATGCAGGAAATATCCGGTGCCGTATAGTGGAAAATCGGATACATTATCATTATTAATATTATAGTTAAAGGGAAACCTAAGTCCAGCGACATTGATCGTTTATCCCTTCCAAAATCACCCTTGAATAAAATGCAGCTCAAATTTGCAACATAATTGCACGCGCCGACGACTACGGAGCGACGAAAAGAGACATTGAAGTAGACGACATTTATGGAAATGAGCTCGGAATACCATGGGCGCGAAAGGGCTCATGGGACGAGCGTGCGTGACGTCATCGGCGATACACGAACGTGTGCGACAGCCTACCAAAGCATTGGAGTCTATGACTGCAGTAGTCTGGTTCCCTGACCCATTTCCCGGTAGAGGGCGTGGGGAAATATAGGGTCAGGTACCGGGTAGCCATCTTGAACAGAATTTTGTTCAAGATGGCGGAGGTTAGTCACCTGACAGAACATGCTACAACAAATATGGCTGCTGCCATGAAAACGCCGGTCAAAATTCGACTGGATCAGAATTATGTTTGAACACTGGTATCCGAACCAAAAACATTGGCACACGAGACGGGAAACATAAACTGAAAGGATTAATCCAGAAGTACGGGAAATAGAGGTGATTGAAGGCTGGCTGTGATATCGCTGCAGTACTTGTTGCATGTATTGAACGCGCATAGGGTCATTGAGGTCATCGCCGACTGTGGCGTGACCCCAATGACCCGAGCACGTTCGATACACGCCACAAGTGCTGCTGCGATATCACAGCTAATTGAAAGCAAACTTTGTTGGAACTGTGAACGACGATTGATTTCGATGGATAGAATGGTGTCCGAATTTCGTGAAAAATGCCAGGCATCATGTCGACGTTCTAAAAGTATTAAGAGGTGTGCTAAATCACAGTGGCTAAATCATGGAGGTAGAGAGTCTTTCTTTCTACCTCCACGGCTTTGTGGTACAAACAAGAAGTTGGTGTCAAGTTAGCCTGAAAGTAAGAAACCAAACAAAGATGAGAAAAAGTTACAAGTGTTACTGTCATCCAATCATAGCTTGTTCTATTTTAACCCAATAGCGTCCATGTTTACATTAGCCGGTACCTGACCCTATATTTCCCCACGCCCTCTACCGGGGAAATGGGTCAGGGAACCAGACTATGACTGCAGGAGTGCAGTTCTGCACGTTACGACTCTTTAATGCTCAATAGCATAAAAAATAGTATAGTTAACTGTTGTTCAGTTGAGTGCAAAAATCACTCGAGCAGGGAAGAACAAAGGGAGTCAGCTTTTACCGTCTTCCCACAGAACAGCTTTTTCGAAGACAGTACTAGTGGCTAAAGAAAGTCGGGCGAGTTTAAAAATCTGTTCAGATACAACGTTATGTTCTAATTCTTTCAGGATGATTGTTTTATAAGGGATTTGGATTTCAGGATTCTGATACCTATACAAGACGATACTACACAATGCGGTTCGTATCTTGACATGCTGAGTCAGCCTACTATCGCCGGTTTTAACCAGATACATGTAAATATTACTATTGGCGATTTCGGGACTCTAAAATCCGAAGACGAAACTACACAAAGCGTCTCTTATCTTGACATCCCGGGTCTGCCAAATCTCCCATATATAACCAATAAATATAGGCAATTTCGGGACTATACCTCGTAATATTGATATTACAAGATATTGGAATGACTTTTTGCCTACTGTGTATCGGCACGCCAGGTGTGAGAAACCGCCGATATTATATTTACCCGATAAATATCAATTGCGCCGGAACTCCTAGGCTAATATCGATACCAGACGATCCTATATTTACTTGCACTGTATGGTGTTGGCATGGGTCTACGAATCACGGATATTTATCCGATAAATATCGGCGACTTAGGACTTTAACTATACTAGACGATACTTTGTCAAATCGTGGGTAAATATCCGATGTATGATCAGAGATTTCACCACCTAACAGATCTGACCACCCGAATACCTCTGTCCGACTCTTAGTTCAAAAATAGCATCCATGGTCGGCAGTCAATAATACTGTATGTTTTACATTATTAGATTTATTAATGCACGAAATACATTTTTTACATGTAAAACATTTTTTTTCATTAAATGTCCACACGGGACTTCGTCGAGAGGGCCGATCGGATATCATCGGGACTCGGGAGGCCCTTGCACAAATTACATTCTTTACATGTAAACATTTTTATTTGTCGATCGGGACTTGAACAGAGGACATATCGGAAATCATCGGGAGTTTGGGCTGGTCTTGTATGAAACACATTCCTTACAACAAGCTTTAAGACGATACTATTTTTTTAAATAGCGGGCAAATATTCATTATATCGGCGATTTCATCACTTTGTAGTTATGAGTAAGTCCGACTTCCTAAGTTCGACACCAGCTTCGACGACACTATAATAGATTTGTCAAATCGCGAATAAATATTTTCTGATACATATCGGAGATTTCGCAACCTTAAAGATCTGGCCAAGCTCGACTTACACGGTAACACATACAATCAGTCAATCATTCCGTATCATTCACGAACCAAAAATTAATTTTAAGCGACTGATACAGAAAACTCTGTTTTAGAAACGTAGTGTTGAAGGATCGCAGGGTCACTCAGTCTCTCCAATCCAGTTCGGGGTCTGTACAAGCACAGTGACTCCCTCCGCTGAATTATACACAAAACGCAAGCAACCAAGATATGAACGATGTTTTGAGATGCTTTCTAATTATTACATATCTTGGACAGGTTCAAATTAGTATGGTTTGATTTCAGTCAGGGAAAAGTAATACTCAGTGTCAGAAATATCTCTGTCCGAATTCTCCAGAGTCGTCTTACGAACGCGCTGAACTGTTCACTGTACTCCTCCAGCTGCAAGCTACAATCGTCTGTATCGCCAATGACGTCACGCACGCTTCTCCCATGAGCCCTTTCGCGCCCATGGAATTCCGGGCTCATTTCCATAAATGTCGTCTACTTCAAGTTCTCTTTTCGTCGCGCCGTAGTCGTCAGCGCGTGCAATTATGTTGCAAATTTGAGCTGCATTTTACTCAAGGGTGATTTTGGAAGGGATAAACTGTCAAAGTCGCTGGACTTAGGTTCCCTTTAAATGACATGAAAAAATTAAAGTTCCATTAGCTGTATGTTCCGGCGATTTTTCCGTTAGTTTTGATTGAAATGATCACTGCTCATGTTGAATAGCCTGTCAAATAACAGAGAATCGCATATTATTCGGAAACATTACGTGCCGTAAAACTAAATAATATGTGATTTTACAACGAAAATTTCAATTCTTGTCCGGACAGAAATACAAACTCTGTTGACACACGGATTGCAACGTAGGCATTCTTCTGCACCTGCGCGAGCCATTTACAGCAATTTCAAAACAAATATTCATTACTTATGCCCAGTACTTCCGTAGCAGTCCATTGTCCGAGCACGTTGCGTAGCCAGCTGTGGAAACGCAGCTATCTGTTGGGGGGGGGGGGGGGGTAGCGGGGATCGCTATGCGGGTCAAAGTCAACCCCGCCACGGATAGCTGCAGGCCACCTGCCATCGAAAGTGGGTCTGTTACGACGACACAACATGTATCGGAATTTCGAACAGCAAAATAAACCAAAGTGAGCATAATTCAATAAAATGACCTATACCTGCCTGAACTCTTATTATTGCTCATTCCCTAACTCCTTTTGCGAACAAAATTTCTGGTTCGTTTACGTAATTCGGCCGATTTTCCAAGGAGTACTATTTTCACTCCAGCAGCGAACTTTGACTTCCATTGATATGCTAATAAGGATGTCGCTCGTTCGAACGTGAATAGCGTAACGGTCGGTCAGATCCTATTAGTGGAACTGTTTACACTGATATGGGGGTGAACAGATCGAAATCTGCAACATGCCTTCTTATCAAACAAAATACGACCTTCTAAATTTATGTTTTATGAAATTTCTATTACATATCATGTTAAAATGTATCACCAAATATTGAAATAACTGTTTAATATAAAAGTTTATTCCATAGATTTTCAAGAATGTTTTCGTAAGTAAAACCTAAACTTTAAGTGCAGGTGTTCTGATTGGATCTATGGGTGATAATGATCTGGAGGGAGCGAGTACGTTGACCAGGGTCTATATGAATATGTCAACGTTGGTATAACTGATACCACACGTTGACTGATACCAGCCGTCTCCCTGAATGCCATGGATCAAACGGCAAGATCGACAGTGCAAATATATAAAAAAAAAATTGCGGCTAGATTTCCGGGATTGTTTAATTCCAACACTTAACTTTACGACTGAGCTGTCGAGAGTGTTTCAAATGTAAAACCACAAACAGGCCGTTTTTCTACAGCTTACCATATGATGTTTAAAGTTGTACAAATTCAAGTTTTATTTCATGCGCGACGGTGTGAAACAAATAACTGATTCAGAAACGATCTTTTGTAAAGATTACGATGTGATGTGTAAAGTTGTACAGGTTAAAGTTTTATTTCTTGATTGTTCATTCAGAAAAAGTTTGATCGATGTAAAACATCGTTTGGCAATACTTTCCCTCAACCTTCAAAGTTGAAGCAATAACTCGAGTTTCAGTCTCGAAATTCGAGATATCTGGATATACCTCTATGCTGGTGCACAACATTCTGTTAAAGAGGATAATTTTTCTGGAAATGTGGACTTTATCGCCCGGCACCATATCAGCGTTCAACTGTCGCGTTGTTCTTCACTGATTGAAAAGACTAATGAAACAAATCGGCGAAAGTCTGATGCCAGTGACGATTCGAGACAACAAAATTTCTGGTTCGTTTACGTAATTCGGCCGATTTTCCAAGGAGTACTCAAGATTTTCACTCCAGCAGCGAACTTTGACTTCTATCGATATGCTAATAGGATCTGACCGACCGTCACGCTATTCACGTTCGAACGAGCGACATCCTTATTAGCATATCAATAGAAGTCAAAGTTCGCTGCTGGAGTGAAAATCTTGAGTACTCCTTGGAAAATCGGCCGAATTACGTAAACGAACCAGAAATTTTGTTCAAAAAAGGAGTTAGGAATGAGCAATAATTAGAGTTCAGGCAGGTATAGGTCATTTTATTGAATTACGCTCACTTTGGTTTATTTTGCTGTTCAAAATTCCGATACATGTTGTGTCGTCGTAACAGACCCACTTTCGATGGCAGGTGGCCCGCAGCTATCCGTGGCGGGGTTGACCTTTGACCCGCATAGCGATCCCTCTACCCCGCCAACAGATAGCTGCGTTTCCACAGCTAGTTGCATAGCCAGATGTCTGGCAATCCACGACGCGATGTTGTTTTGATCCGGCAATAAACGTGAACTTGTACATCTCGCGTGATCGCGGCGTCACCATAGCTGCGTTCTTCCTACCACGCTGAGCATGCCAGACGTCAACAAACGAGCTCGGAAGGGCAACACGTTTGAAGAAAAAATAGCAGTTTTTATGTGGCTATAACATCACTAATCATGTTTGTTTCTTCGTAAAACAACATTTTGCAACAAATATGAGCCTCCAACATGGAATTTTCCGAGGGAAAATAGGGTCAAAAATTACAAATAATGGCCCTGTAACTGATATTTACAAAGTCATTACATAATTGCAATGAAGTAACACTTTTCGTATCGGAAAAAAGGTATAAAGATAAGTTAACAAACGTAAGTTTATTAACATAAACTAAATACGAACTGAAGTGATATAGTTGAAAGATTTTAAACTTTATAAATTCAACAAAATGATTACTCTCTCTCTCTGTCTCTCTCTGTCTGTCTCTCTGTCTGTCTGTCTCTGTCTGTCTGTCTCTCTCTCTCTGTCTCTCTCTCTCTCTCTCCAAATGAACAGGAGGTAAGTACATGCACTATTGAATTACTTACATGCAATTGTCTTATTTTACAGAAATATCACAACACCAGCTAGTTAGGGGTTATTACACGAAGTTTGGGTGATACCGCGTCGTATTCGAGTGATGTGTCCGTATTTTGACGAGTTGCGCAGCAACGAGTCAAAATACGGACACATCACGAGAATACGACGCGGTATCGCCTAGTAACTTGTGTAATAACCCCTTTATCATACATGCATGCTTTGGTTATGACTGTTTTCCTACAGACGCTCCGAAATTAGCAACGAAATCAACTTGAAATCGACTTGCTTCCTCCAGGCTGTACTTATAAAAATACGGATAGGTTGCTAAGGAGTGATGACAACCGTATCACTCCTTGATATTATTCCGCTATTGGCCATTCCACTGCAAAGGAGGGTTTATGGAGCACTTTTACAGCAAACAATTTAAATATTACAATGTCGACACAGGTTTTCACAATTTGAAGAAGATTTATTTTTAGTTTAAAATGACGGTGGATGTAAAACATAGGCGGAGTCCACAAAATGGGTGTGTTTTCGTGTTTTAATACATAACATCATCCCTGCGTGAAAGTTATGAGGCCGCCAAAATCGGGTCAAAATACTCGCGCCACGCGCGCTCAAACTCTTATCGAGTATGAACAGCTGAGAGCACAGAGCAAGCAGCTCTGCGTCATCTATGAATGCACATACAGTGGATATAATACCCGTACCAGTCAGTTTATCTCGAAGAATTATACATGTTCCCATACGTCAAACATCTCGAATTTACCATCTCAGTAAGCGGATTAGTGAAAACATGAAGTGAGTACACTGTAAGCTGTAGTGTCGTACGTAACTCGTTCGTGATTTTGTTGCTGTACGAATAAAAGTACATTTCAAAGGTATTTCCGTCATCTGCTCGTATATTTTCCTTCCTGGCTTGCCTAAATAGAACTAAACTTCCTTTAACAACCGAAGCGAAAGTTTGACTTCCCTCGATGGCACTTTGTATCTGAAACCCGCACCGCATCGGTGCCACCGGACACGATCATGACCTGTGAACTGACAGGTACAAATCGGAAATATCATGTGCACCTTCAACCTTGTCTGTCGCGAGTATTTTCAGTGCGGTTGGATTTTCGTGGCTCATTTACTACTGTAAACGATGTAATTCACCGCCCTGATCAACAGGAAACTTGTCGTAAACCGATTCTATCATGATGCTCTGTCAACCGATATCTTTACGTGTAATGATACTTCAATGGTGTAAATATTCAGCAGCGCAGACGACACGAAAACACTGCACCGTGCACCGCCACGGGACGAAATTATACAATTTTCAATACGTTTGTTTGTATGTTTTTGGTACAACTGTACTTGTGCCTAAGGGCAATGCCCATGAACTGACTGTAAACAACAGAATTTTGACCATAATCATAATGACGTTTCGGATTGTCATTTGTCTTATTCGCTCAGCTGTTTTATATACGTGTACATATACCGACGAAGGTCATGCATATACAGCGAAGGTCACGCGTCCGCGTCGCTGTAAGTAGTTCGTTTACAGTGAAAATATAATTCGTATTTTCACTAGTTAAAATATGGGCTCATATCAGTACCGTCTGAACAATAGAAGAATGGCAATACAGGCATAGCATGTATGATAAAAGTAATTATCGATAGGATTGTGCTCACATATGACTTTCTTTTTCTTGGCAAATTTGGCAATGTATATTTGTCGGCAACAAGTCTTACATTAGATATGGTATTTCATTGTCACATTAAATATTATATTGGTCTAGAGGATTACGTCCCCAGCAATTATTAATCAATTGACGTCCAATTCCCAGTGTATGATAGAAGGAAGCCATCTTTGGAGTTCATAACGTATGAGGCAAAGCCGAGTAGAGAATGAAGTACAATGTTTGCTTCGTACCATTCTGGGCAGGCACGGGATACATTATTACTATATTTATAGTTCTTGGCATGCCTGTGAATTTGGATATGCAGGAAACATCCGGTGCCGCAATAGTGGAAAATCGAGTAAATTATTATCATTAATATAGTTAAATGACATGGAAAATTCACTGATATTTACAAAGTCATTATATAATAGCAATGAAGTGACACTTTTCGTATCGGAAAATGGTATTAAGATAAGTAAACAAACTTAACTTTATTAACATAACCTAAATACGAACTAAAGTGATATAGTTGAAAACATTTTAAACTTTAAACACTTCAAAAAATGAATATTTTCTCTCTCTCTCTCTCTCTCTCTCTCTCTCTCTCTCTCTCTCTCTGCAAATGAATAGCTCGTAAGTACATGCACTATTAAATTACTTACATGCAATTGTCTTATTTTACAGAAATATCACAACACCAGGAGCAAATATCGATGGGATTGTGCTGACATATGACTTTCATTTTCTTGGCAAATTAGGCATTGTATATTTGTCGGCAACAAGTCTTACATTAGATATGATATTTCATCGTCACATTAAATCTAATACTGCTCTTATTAGAGGATTACGTCCTCAGCAATTATTAAACGATTGACGTCCCATTCCCAGCCAATAATTGAAGGAAGCCATCTTTGCTGTGCATAACGTATGAGGCAAAGCCGAGTACAGAATGGAGTACAAAGTTTGCTTCGTACCATTATGGGCTGACAGGCGATACATTATTACTATATTTATAGTTCTTGGCATGCCTGTGAATTTGGATGCCGGAAACATCCGGTGCCACAATAGTGGAAAATCGAATACATTATCATTATGAATATAGTTAAATGACTTAGAAAATTTCAATGATATTTACAAAGACATTATATAATAGCAATGAAGTGACACTTTTCGTATCGGAAAAAAGGTATAAAGATAAGTCAAGAAACTTAAATTTTAATTATCAACATAAACTTTATACGAACTAAAGTGATATAGTTGAAAGATTTTAAACTTTATATACCCACAAAATGATTGTGCTCTCTCTCTCTCTCTCTCTCTCTCTGCGTGTGAACAGCGCGTAAGTACACGCACTATTCAATAACCTACATCCAAGTGTCTTATTTCACAGAAATATCACAACACCAGGAGCTGATATCAATAGAACAATGCTGACATTTTACCTTCTTTCTCTTGGCAAATTTGGCATTGCATATTTGCCGGCAACAAAGGTTACATTAGATATGATATTTCATTGTCATATTAAATCTAATATTGGTCTTATTAGAGGATTACTCCTCCGGCAATTATTAAACATTTGACGTCCCATTCCCAGTGTATGATAGAAGGAAGCAATCTTTGCAGATCATAATGTATGAGGCAAAGCCGAGTATAGAATGAAGTACAATGTTTGTTTCTTTCTATATTTATAGTTCTTGGCATGCCTGTGAATTTGGATATGCAGGAAACATCCAGTGACTCAATAGTGGAAAATCGGATACATTATCATTGTTAATATAGTTAAATGACATGGAAAATATCACTGATATTTACAAAGACATTATATAATAGCAATGAAGTGACACTTTTCGTATCGGAAAAAAGATATAAAGATAAGTCAACAAACTTAACTTTATTAACATAAACTAAATACGAACTAAAGTGATATAGCTGAAAGATTTTAAACTTTATAAACTTCACAAATGCTCTCTCTCTCTCTCTCTCTCTCTCCTCTCTCTCTCTCTCTCTCTCTCTGCAAATGAATAGCTCGTAAGTACATGCACTATTAAATTACTTACATGCAATTGTCTTATTTTACAGAAATATCACAACACCAGGAGCAAATATCGATGGGATTGTGCTGACATATGACTTTCTTTTCTTGGCAAATTAGGCATTGTATATTTGTCGGCAACAAGTCTTACATTAGATATGATATTTCATCGTCACATTAAATCTAATACTGCTCTTATTAGAGGATTACGTCCTCAGCAATTATTAAACGATTGACGTCCCATTCCAAGCCAATAATTGAAGGAAGCCACCTTTTCTCTGTATAACGTATGAGGCAAAGCCGAGTACAGAATGGAGTACAAAGTTTGCTTCGTACCATTATTCCTATACTTATACTTATATTTCTTGTTATGCCAATGAATTTGGATGCCGGAAACTTCCTGTGTCGCAATAGTGGAAAATCGAATACATTATCATTATGAATATAGTTAAATGAGATGGAAGAAATTGCTGATGTTTACAAAAACACTATATAATAGCAATGAAGTGACACTTTGCGTATCGGAAAAAAAGGTATAAAGATAAGTAAACAAACTTAATTTTATTAACATAACCTAAATACGAACTAAAGTGATATAGTTGAAAACATTTTAAACTTTAAACACTTCAAAAAATGAATATTTTCTCTCTCTCTCTCTCTCTCTCTCTCTCTCTCTCTCTCTCTCTCTCTCTCTCTCTGTTTCTCTCTGTCTGCGTGTGTGAACAGCGGTAAGTACATGCACTATTCGATCACCTACACCCACGTGTCTTATTTTACAGAAATATCACAATACCAGGAGCAGATGTTGATAGAACTATGCTGACATATGACTTTCTTTTTCTTGGCAAATCTGGCATTGTATCTTTGTCGGCAACAAACTTACATTAGATATGATATTTCATTGTTACATAAATCTAATATTGGTCTTATTAGAGGATTACTTCCCCAGCAATTATTAATCAATTGCCGTCCCATTCCCAGCAAATAATAGAAGGAAACCATCTTTGCAGTTCAGGCAAAGCCGAGTAGAGAATGAAGTACAATGTTTGTTTCTTACCATAGTAGAGTTGATATATTTTTACTATACTTATAGTTCTTGGCATGCCTGTGTATTTGGATGTGTAGAAAACATCCGGTGACGGAATAGTGGAAAATCGGATACATTATTCTCTCTCTCTCTCTCTCTCTCTCTCTCTCTCTCTCTCTCTCTCTCTTTCTGCAAATGAATAGCTCGTAAGTACATGCACTGTTCAATATACTTACATGCGATTGTCTTATTTTACAGAAATATCACAACACCAGGAGTATTTATCGATAGGATTGTGCTGACATATGACTTTCTTTTCTTGGCAAATTTGGCATTGTATATTTGTCGGCAACAAGTCTTACATTAGATATGGCATTCCATCTTGTCATTAAATCTAATATTGGTCTTATTAGAGGATTACGTCCCCAGCAATTATTAATCAATTGACGTCCCATTCCCAGCAAATAATAGAAGGAAACCATCTTTGCAGTTCATAACGAATGGGCAAAGCCGAGTAGAGAATGAAGAACAATGTTTGCTTTATAGCATTATGGGCTGGCAGGTGATACATTATTATTATATTTATAGTTCTTGGTAAATTTGGCATTGTATATTTGTCGGCAACAAGTCTTACATTAGATATGGTATTTCATCGTCACATTAAATCTAATATAACCTCCACACAATGGTTGCTCTCTCTCTCTCTCTCTCTCTCTCTCTCTCTCTCCTCTCTCTCTCTCTGCGTGTGTACAGCGCGTAAGTACATGCACATTTGAATTATTTACATGCAATTGTCTTATTTTACAGAAATATCACAACACTAGGAGCAAATGTTGATAGACCTATGCTGGCATATGACCTTTTTTCTTGGCAAATTTTGCATTGTATATTTGTCGGCAACAAGTTTGACATTAGATATGGTATTTCATCCGTAATTAAAGAGGCACACCCACTTGGTAACATTTTTAAAACACATTTTTTAATGCCAACGGTCGATAATTGACGTGGCGACTGCGCGCAGATCGCGAGATATCGATAAAAACATGTCTTCAAAAAAGTAAAAGTTTGAATTCCGGTGGCCCACCTAAATCCAGCTTCCGAACATCGAACATTCGGCAATGGGGCCATTGTAAACTAAGCTATGGAGTACGAGTCTACGCTGACGCTGCTGCATGCAACAGTACTACTCGCGCCGGTGATCGGTCATCATGCCCCTTGGGGAAAGCCTAGTCTTACTGACTCAGAGAAAAAACATAGGGCCAAAGTCCCTGAAGCTACTATAGACATGGATACAAATTTAAGTATTTCCTGACTGTATGAAATTATCTCACTAAGGTCATCCTAGGGACATGTAAACCAAATATTAAAGCTGTCTGACCAGCGGTTTTGAAAAAACAAGCGACTCAACAGTTGACAGAGCTCTGCTGTGTTATGTAGAGAATAACCTTTTGTGACACATGTATTGATGAAGAAGGTGGATATCTTTGATAGCTCATTTCAGGATGGCCTGACCAAAAATGAAAAAAAATTCCGTAAAAATACAGATTTACATATTTCATCAGACTATATTAGTCTATAATAGCAAATAAACGAGAGTTAATTACATTCTAATTAAAGTAAACAAGACTTGCTTAAATCAAGATTTACGTCATAAAAAAAACAGCATACATCTGTCATGTTATAAAGAATCTTGAGCTGGTTATCTTTTAATATCAGTACTTTCATCCTATTAACCAAGCACATTTTAACTTCAAATTAACATTGTAAGTAAGTTCTGTTGAATAAGTTGAGACTGTACGTACTCAGAGAAAGCACACTGAAAAGACAAATGTTTGAAACTTAAGAAGTTCAAGGTCATCAAAAGCATTATAAGGAATCATGTTACACTTTCATTGCACTGTTTACACAGATTGCATAATTGCTATAAATAGCACATGAGGAATCTTACAGCCGAGCTTTACCATAAAAACCCTATCACTTTGACCACTCTTTTAATTGACCACTCTATTTTTTTCCTCAAAAAGTAATCTTATTTTATCCTTACCAAGTCAACCATAAATGGAAATTAGAACTTTCTCTATCTCTATTATTTGACCACCCTATCATGACAAACTATTATGAGCAATTTCTTTTAGATAACATAAATGGTGGTTCAGAATATATCAAAGTTGGGATTCAGGAAAGTTGCCTTTACATGATTTAATCCTCAATTCACTATGAACTGTCAAAAAAGTTGAACTTTCTGATAATTCCACACTAAAATTATTTTGGCTTTGATGATTTCCTAATTAATTCAATTATTTAAAATCATATTAATTATTCTTTTCTGGGTGAATTGATAGGGTTTATACAGTACAAGAATTACATACAATGTAAGTCAAACTTTGACCAAAATGACAAAAAATTCCTTAAAAATACACATTTGCATATTTCATCACAATTTGAACAAATCTAAGTTGGGTTATCCCTAGGGACCTGTATACCAAATAACAAAGCTGTCTGACCAGCGGTTATGAAGAAGAAGATTTTTTACCAAAAACACCTTTTTTGGCATTAATTTGCCTATTTTCAACAGTATCAAAAAATTAAAAAAAATAGTTTCTCAAAATCATATTTTTCATCTACACAACAAATATCAAATCAGTAAGTACTGCTGTTCTCAAGATATTTGAGTGGGCGATGCCTCACAAACGGACATACATACATACATACATACAGACTGACGACGGACGCCGGACGGATACCCATCCCAATAGCTTCTATAGACTATAGTCTATAGTAGCTAAAAACGGAAAAACAAAGTTGCTGATTCCACCAGAATTCTGATAGGTGACTAGCACAATTACGTGCGGTTGATACATAGCGGCCGTTGCGTGGTATGCATAGACGCATACCACGCGTGCGGCGACCCACACGTACTGTGTGTGGCAGACGACATAATGTAGTCATCGGAGGCGGCTAATATTTTAAATGTAAAAACTGATATCTATGTGGTATTGGTTAAAAATCAAATACAACTGATTGAGAGTAATGAAAACGACAAAAACTAAGGAGAAGTTTTAAAAAAAAATTACCTGAGGTAAAGGCATAATGCTGTATATAAAGTCTTCGCAGTGGGAGGTTAAATTAATTGCGTCATTCGAATGTTTTTGGACTCCCTAGAATATCGTCAATCAGCACAACAACTACACTCAGGGGGATTTCCGGTCATAATCGGGATGTGAAAATACGCTCGGGAAATGACATATTTTTATCGATATCTTGCGATCCGCGCGAAGTCGCCACGTCAAATATCGACCATTGGCATTTAAAAAATGCGTTTTAAAAATGTTACCAAGTGGGAGTGCCATTTTATATCTAATATTGGTCTTATTAGAGGATTACGTCCTCAGCAATTATTAAGCAATTGACGTCCCATTCCCAGCCAATAATTGAAGGAAGCCATCTTTGCAGTTCATAATGTATGAGGCAAAGCCGAGTACAGAATGGAGTACAATGTTTGCTTCGTACCATTATGGGCTGGCAGGTGATACATTATTGCTATATTTATAGTTCTTGGCATGCCTGTGAATTTGGATGTGCAGGAAATATCTGGTGCCGTATAGTGGAAAATCTGATACATTATTATATTATTATTATAATAGTTAAATGACATGAAAAAAATAAAGTTCCATTAGCTGTATGTTCTGGTGATTTTGATTGAAATGATCACTGGCTCATGTTGAATAGCCTGTCAAATAACAGAGAATCGCATATTATTCGGAAACATTACGTGCCGTAAACTAAATAATATGTGATTTTACAACGAAAATTTCAATTCTTGTCCGACAGAAAAACAAACTCTGTTTGACACGCGGATTGCAACGTAGGCATTCTTCTGCACCTGCGCGAGCCACTTACAGCAATTTAAAAATAAATATTAATTACTTATGCCCGGTACTTACGTCGCAGTCCATTGTCCGAGCACGTTGCGTAGCCAGATGTCTGGCAATCCATGACGCGATGTTGTTTTGATCCCGCAATAAACGTGAAATTGTACATTTCGCGTGATCGCGGCGTCACCATAGCTGCGTTCTCCCTAGCAACGCTGAGCATGCTAGACGTCAACAAACGAGCTCTGAAGGGCAACATGTTTGAAGAAAAATTAGCAGTTTTTATGTGGCTACAACATCACTAATCATGTTTGTTTCTTCGTAAAACAACATTTTGCAACAAATATGAGCCTTCAAAATGCGTGTACGTAGCGTCCAACCAATTTATTGAAAATTGAAAATTGAAATCACCTTCAAAATGCAATTTTCATTTTAATGAGATAATAATACATTTTTAATATTCGTTTTTTCAGACAAAATTTTTATTTTACCGATTATCTGGTATGGTTTTGATGGCCAATCAATTCTCAAAAATATTAAAATGCATTTAGCACAAAAAGCGTTATTTAAATGATTGAAATAGAATTATATTTTTCATATTCGTCTTAATTGAAAATACCAATTGACAGACCAATTTTAATAAAGCTTCTATCATTTGGTTATTAATGAAACATAATTCTGTTTCGCCTTGTTCTTATTTTAAATCCGAAATGCAATTATCAGTGAAACAAAATAAAAATTAATATATTAATTCTATTTTATTTCTTAAATTTCAAAATCACGTGTTCTGGATTATTTTTAAGGAAGTTGCTTGTTTTCATATTATAATTTGTATCCTAAAATGATGTTTTCATTTTCAACAAAACAAAAAAAATGATTACCATATCAAAACATTACCTAATCTTCAAATAAAAAAATAGTACTATTTTCAAGATTCGTAAAATTTATTACGGGACATTGTATGTATTTGATGAAGAACAAAATGAAGAGAACGGAAATCTTTGAAATAAGATCATGTCTTACCGATTTAAGAGGAATTTGCAATTTTACTTTGGTGCGTGCGAAAATTAGAAATTGAAAATCGAAAATTGTAAGTATCAACCTTTTTCACATTTTTGAAATGGTCGAAAGACGACTCATTTGAATTTCTTTGCTGTCCCGGCCCTCTACCGGCCAGTGGGCAGAGCAGCATCTATGCGCACGAGACTTCTGGTTTCCGCAACGCATGCTTGTTCCCGCGCTTACTGCATGTACTGCGGAAGACTGGCCACCGAAGACGATATAAAGGAAATTGAGGACAACTCCACACATCGGCTCTACCAAGATTGTTTAGTATTACGATATGGTGAATAAAAGGATCATTGCATTTATTTTGTGTGGAATACATGGCGAGACACCGGTGAATCGATAGTGCTTTGACCTAGTCATGTGATCTGTGTCCCCAGTAAACCGGTTTGTTGGTGATTCGTCTGAACAGTGTTTCGGAACCAAAAATGGGGTTCCTTCATCAGTCGCTCTCTTGTTTTGTATCCCCTCCGCTTGGTTGTGTGATGAAGTCATCTTCGTCCTCGAGGAGGAGAAGCCAGATTCGTTATTGAGAGAGTTAGCCACTCTATTGACTGACTATAGTGAGCGATCCGGTGTGTGGTGTCATATTATAATTAACATGACCTAGCCTTGCGTACAGGTCTGTGTGTTCAAGGCGTTATACGGCCTCCAACACAGCCCTGCAACTGTCTATGGAGATAACTGGCAACTCTGCGGTCCGGATCCAGACTACAACGAAAAAACGGTCTTTTGGGCCGAAATCCTATTTTATCGGGCAAAATCCTTTCCCTGCCAACCTTTACCTCCTAACCGACCCCAGAAAAGATGCGATTATTTTCTCCTAACGTCCAAAACTGCTCGTTTTCTGAAACATAATGTACTCGACAAGTTGTTTACCCATGGAGATTGCCATTTTGAATCTCGCCAGTTACCTCTATGGACCATTGCAGGGCTGTGGTGGAGGCCGTATAACACCGGAACCACACAGACCTGTACGCAGGGCTAACATGACCCAGCATCGACCGGAGTTTCTGGACGTTATAAGGATTTTTGTTTTAGGGAGCATTCGTTTTTTACGGGGAGGGGGGGGGGGGATGGATAAGAGCGACAAATGAATGTAAAAAAGCGACCCCCCTCCAAATCAAATTTCTAAAATTTGACCCCCCTCAATTCATCAATTGTAAAATGTGACCCCCCCCCAAAAAAAAATATCATCATTGATTCATTAACCCTTCGCACCCTGTGGCCCTGGGCTGAAAAAGTTTCCTCACATACTAGAGAATCAACATTTTCGGTGAAATCCAAAATCAAATTTTTGCTCACACATGAACTTGTAATCGCCCTAGTCTAATCAAGTACACTAATATCAATGACCAAGAGTACATAAATACACAGATTTACCTAGTTTTGTATCGGAAAAAAAATCATTCATAGTTTCTTCATAGACAAGATAGTGAATCAACATTTCAGTGACATTCCAAAATCAAATTTCTTGCACAAACATCCACTTGTAACCACCCTAGTCTAATTAAGTACATTAATATCAATAATCAAGCGTACATAAATACACAGATTTAACTAGTTTTGTATTGGAAAAAAATTATTCATAGTTTCCTCTGACAAGATAGTGAATTAACAATTCGGTGAAATTCCAAAATCAAATTTCTTGCTCACACATGCACTGGTAACTACCCTAGTCTGATCAAGTACATTAATATCAATAATCAAGAGTCTATAAATACACAGATTTAGCTAGTTTTGTATTCAAAAGAAATTATTCATAGCTTCTTATAGATTATGTATGGAGGACCTGTGTATTTTCTTTTTTCGCCTGGGATTTCTTGTGTGTTATCACTGTATACCTTGGGGGTCCAAGACGGGAACTTTCCAGAGAGTGTTATATATTGCATGCTGCACTGGAAGGTTTGAGTGTCAGCGTGTGCTTTTTAAGTCAGATATTCCTCTATTTTGAGTCTTACTCAAGTCAGCAGACATGTAAAGAAACCGGTGAGTGGCAGAGATCGAACTTTATGCGGATCGGACTGTTTATTTAAACCCTACGCCATCCTCTACTTTCGTCGATCGAACGAACATTGTTCACAGAAGTGAAAGCCGCGCCGCATATTTGCAATATGCACTGCACGCTGAGATGATAGTATCACCACAAGTTGAAAGCTTATCTTTCTGCAGCAAATTGTGTGTTAACTGCGAACGTTATTCATTTTTGAGTTCAGTCAGATATCTGAGATTGTCATGAGAACATTATTTGTGATTGTTCCACTGAACTTTTGTCGGTGAGCGGAGTTTGCAGAGAAAGACTTCAGATAGTTCGTCATATGTCCCCGAGAGCCGACCGGAAGTAAACAAAGATCTAAGATGGTTGCGCCCGTGGTAGTGAACTGGACGCTGCTTAGCAGTGAATTGCATCATGACAGTAGAGGGTCTTCCTCTACTGTCTATGATTGCATGTGTTGTCGCCGACTTTCATGTGCGGACATTACACCAGGCTTACAATTGTGCTCATCATCGAACATTAGTTGAAGTCGCGTGTGAACTATTTGTGTTTCCGAGCCGTGTGGTCAAGTCTGAGGTACCTCTGCGGTAACGTTAAGTTTTCCAGAGAAATAGTTAAGCATTAGGAAGGGTTTTTAACAGTTTTGTTCTGAAGTGTGGTCGACTCCTGCCGTCGGGAGGTCGATCAGTACGGTTATTGTTACCATGGAGTGATATTTATAGTTTTGAAGTACGGTTTTACTATTTTATATGTAGACCCCGATATTTGACACAATATTGTTTGTTACATTATATGACTGTGTGTTAGTTTTTCATTTCATGCCCCATGCTCTGTAGCCCTGCGTACAGGTCTGTGCACGTGTGTTCCCAGCATTATATGGCCTCTACCACAGCCCTGCAACGGTCTATGAAGAGAACTGAGGTCTCTGCGGCCTGGATCTGGACCGCAATGAAAAAACGGTCTTTTTGGCCGAAATTCTGCTCTATTGGGGCAAAATCCTTTCCCTGCCTACCTTTACCTCCTAACCAATCCCAGAAAAGATGCGATTAACTTCTCCTAACGTCCAAAACCGCTCATTTTCTGAAACATAATGTACTCGACAAGTTGTTTACCCATGGAGATCCCCATTTTGAATCTCGCTGCAGAGACCCCAGTTATCTCCACAGACCGTTGCAGGGCTGTGGTGGAGGCCGTATACGCCAGGAACACACAGACCTGTACTCAGGGCTACATGCTCTGTTGCTGCTCTAGAGAGGTTAACGCCAGTCTCAGACTTGTTGGCCCTGCTAGAGAAATAAATTTGGCTGAGCTTTGGTCGGTTATTATTCTGCCCTCTCGAAACACCGGTTACACAAGCAACATTTCGGTGAAATTTCAAAGTCAATTTTTTTCCCATAACGCAATACAAACCTTTGTAAAATTTGACCCCCCCTTCAATCATTGATTGTAAATTTGACCCCCCCTAAAAAACGGTTTTGTAAAAGTCAACCCCCCCTGATTTCCACCGACCCCCCCCCCCTGTAAAAAACGAATGCTCCCTTAGGGCATATTTTGAGCGTTGCTAGTATGTTAACAGTAAATGTTGTACTATTAGTATTGGTCATTGTTCAAGCGTGTGGCGTCGCTTAATTTGATGTATTTCACAAAATCTGCGGACTGATCTCTCGCTTAATCCTGACAGATTATGATCAGGAAACAAGTCTTTCGAAGTACATGCTATCTCGCGGTGTGTTTACCTTCAAAAACAACCATTTGCCGCATAAAACTCTTCAGAGACAATGGAAGACGACTCCATTTTAAATTTACCGCAATTCTTGCGTTGACAGAAGCCGGAAATCTCGCACGCATCTCTGCTCGCCAAATGGCCGGTAGAGGGCCGGGAACAGCAAAGGAATTGAAATAAAAATGTTAGTCGTTTTTCGACCATTTTCAAAAAAATGAAAAAGGTTGAAACTTACCATTTTCAATTTTCAATTTTCGCAAGTAAACAAAATGGACAGCAAATTCATTTTAAATTAGTTGTACATGATTTAGTATTAACGAGTTTCGATTCTCATCATTTTTGTTCTGCTTCAAATGCCAAATTATCTTTATTTTATATTTTTACAAAAATCGGAAGAAAATGCCATTTATGTTATGTTAAAATAGAATAAAGTTGAAGACTTGAAATTATTTTTATGCTATGTTGAGAATGACAACATCATTTTTAAAAAATAAATTAAAATCAAAATATGAAACAAGGAACGTTCAAAATCTGTGGCAAAACGCGTCCAACAGTTATTCCTTATGGATACAAAGAGATGAAAACAAGGAAACTGCTATCGTATACTGTTTTTCAGCTTTTGTTGAAGAAGTGAAAAGTACATGTAAGTCCCTTTTCCTGTTTTTGCTTTTCTCTCCTGTAACCTTATTAACGAAAACAGGGAGCCCTACTTTCTACAGATTGGTCTAAGTGCGTCCATTCATTTTACGAATTTTCAACAAAACGCAAATTGACAGTTGCAGGGATATTTTAGCTCTGCTTCTTTTTATAATGCGCGTTCCTTTCTTGGAAGCTCTGATTCAGTTATCGTATACGGCTACCTTCGCAGCAAATGCTTATATCAACAGTTGTCACACTCGACAGTGCAAACAATGAAAATATAGCTACTTGAAGTATCAATCAGTAAAATACAACAAAAGTATTGTTTCCTTGCTCTGGAATCATATTCTATTGGCCATAATTCCTGTAACTCAGAGCGAATTGCTTTTGGTACAATATTTCGACTAAATCAGTGGACCTCTTAAGTCATCGCACACTTCACAATCACACAACAGCTGACAAAGGCTGAGTGATTCAGTCGAAATATTCTACCGAAAGCAATTCGCTCTGAGTTACAGGAATTACGGCAAATAGAATCAATAAAATGACTCAGGCTTGTGTTGATACCTTACCAGTTATTTTGACTGCAGCCCTTTCCTTAATCTGACTTAAACTAAGTTGCATGTTGCCAGATGAAAGAACTCGCGCAAAGTTTCCTGCCAAAAGCGATGCAGACAATCATAGGAAGTAGTGATTTTATTCAACACCGAACTTAGATTCGGTTTCGGGTTCGGTTTTGAGTTGGAGGGACTGATCGTAACTTTACAATTCCAACTATATTTTCTACTATTTCTAGTCCTTTAATGCCCTTTTTGTTATTAAAATATGATTAAACTGTACAGCGTGGCTGCATATAAAGTATGTATTATACAGTATAAATATTGCCTGTATATCTTCATAAAAATGAAATTTTTCTGACAAATTAGAAAATAGTACATTTTCCTATAATTTCCTTAAGAGGGCGCTTTGCTTTGGCATTACTTAATCAGAGCTTCCAAGAAAGGTTACCATGGCAATTTGATATTATTATAAAAAAAGATGCATCGAAACTATAAATAATTATGCACAAACCTACCCACTATGAACAATAACAAACTGGTCAATGTTATATAACGAACTCTTGAGTTGATAAATACGCCCCCATGAGAACGCGCATTATAAAAAGAAGCTAAAATATCTCTACACTGTCAATTTTGCGTTATGTTTTAAAATTCGTAAAATGAATGGACGCACTTGGACCACTCTGTAGAAAGTAGGGCTCCCTGTTTCGTTAATACGTAAACAGGAGAGAAAAGCAAAAACATGAAAAAGGAACTTACATGTACTTTTCACTTCTTCAACAAAAGCCGAAAAACAGTATACGATAGCAGTTTTCTTGTTTTCATCTCTTTATATAAAAAGGAATAACTGTTGGACGCGTTTTGCCACTAAAAGTAAGCCCAAACTTATGTCTTCAAATCTAATGAATGAAACAGAATTATTGATAAAACTTTAATTTATGTTTACTGAAAATTGCTTTTCGGATTCAAAATATACAGAAGGCGAAACAGATTTATGTTTCATTAATAATGAAATAGCAGAAGCTTTATTTTAAAACGGGCCGTCAATCGTTTTTTTTTCAATGAAGATAAAAATGAAAAATAATTTTCGATTTTAACATTTCAATGTTCCTTTCTATGCCAAAGGCTGAATATTTTTGGAAATTGATTGGCCGCGAAAACTGTACCAATAAATCGGTATAATAAAAATTTTGTCTGCAAAAACAAATATTAAAAATTGGTTGTTATTTCATTAAAATGAAAATTGCATTTTGAAGGTGATTTCAATTTTCAATTTTCAATAAATTGCTTGGACGCTACATATACTCGTTCTCTAACATGGAATTTTCCGAGGTAAAAATGGTAAAAAGTTACAAATAATTGCCCTTTAACCGATATTTACAAAGTCATTACATAATAGCAATGAAGAGACACTTTCGTTTCGAAAAAAAGGTATAAAATTAAGTCAGGAAACTTAATTTAAATTAACGAAATACGAACTAAAGCGATATAGTTGAAAGATTTTAAACTTTATAAACTCAACAAAATGATTGCTCTCTGTCTCTCTGTCTCTGTCTCTGTCTCTCTGTCTCTCTGTCTCTCTCTCTCACTCTCTCTCTCTCTGCAAATTAATAGGTCGTAAGTACATGCACTATTGAATTACTTACATGCAATTGTCTTATTTTACAGAAATATCACAACACCAGCCAGGAGTAATTATCGATAGGATTGTGCTCACATATGACTTTCTTTTCTTGGCAAATTTGGCATTGTATATTTGTCGGCAACAAGTCTTACATTAGATATGGTATTTCATCGTCACATTAAATCTTATATTGGTCTCATTAGAGGATTACGTCCCAAGCATTTATTAATTAATTGACGTCCCCTTCCCAGCGCATAATAGAAGGAAGCCATCTTTGCAAATCATAACGTATGAGGCAAAGCCGAGTAGAGAATGAAGTGCAATATTTGCTTCATACCATTATGGGCTGGCAGGTGATACATTATTATTATATTTATAGTTCTTGGTATGCATGTGTATTTGGATGTGCAGGAAACATCAAGTGACGGAATAGTGGAAAATCGGATACATTATGATTTTTAAAATAGCTAAATGACATGGAAAATATCAATTATATTTACAAAGACATTATATAATAGCAATGAAGTGACACTTTTCGTACGGAAAAAAGGTATTAAGATAAGTTGAGAAACTTAACTTTTAATTCTTAACATAAATTTTATACGAACTAAAGTGATATAGTTGAAAGATTATAAACTTTATGAACCTCACAAAATGCTTGCTCTCTCTCCTTCTCTCTCTCTCTCTCTCTCTCTCTCTCTGCAAATGATAGCTCGTAAGTACATGCACTATTCAATTACTTACATGCAATTATCTTATTTTACAGAAATATGACAACACCAGGAGTAAATGTCGATAGGATGCGCTGACATATGACTTTCTTTGACGTCCTATTCCCAGCTAATAATAAAAGGAAGCCATCTTTGCAGTTCATAACGTATGTAGCAAAGCCGAGTAGAGAATGAAGTACAATGTTTGATTCGTACCATTAAGGGTGGCAGGTGATACATTATTATTAGGGGCCCAAGCCTACCGGCGTGGGCCCTATTGGTTTAACTGGAGTTCAATATTTTGCTTCTTCCTCATCTTCTTCTTCTACTGTCACTTTTTTGTCACTCTTGATCTCAGAAACAGCATGACATAAACTTCTTAAACTTGCAGTGCTAATAGCTACTTATGGTACTCGTGCATATTATCCTTAAAATTTTGATTGGTCATGTGACCGGGCGGCCAATATTGGATTTTCCGAAAACCTAAAAATGGCTTTTCCTGCTGACCTAGGGGTCTAGTCAGTTGTAATTTTTTTCATATAGCAAGCATGACCTAAGGTCTTAAGAATTGGCAAATAAAATTGCATGCGGTCACGTGACCTTGGCCGCCATATTTGATTTTCGAAAAATACCATTTTAATCTTTAAAAATCTTCTTCTCCAGAACCAACACACCGATTGAGCTGAAATTTGCTCATGTCATCCTTAGAGTGATCTCTTTCAAGTTTGCGAAAGGCGTTTTGATCGGTCACGTGGTTTGGCCGCCATATTGGATTTTGAGAAAATTGTGATTTAATCTTTAAAAATCTCCTTTCCAGAACCAACACACAGATTCGACTGAAATTTGACATGTAATATCTCAAGTGTAATCTCTTTCAAGTTTGCGAAAGGCGTTTCGATCGGTCACTTGGTTTGGCCGCCATATGGATTTTGATAAATCGTGATTTAATCTTTAAAAATCTTCTTCTCCAAAACCAACACACCGATTTGAATGAAATTTCACATATAACATCTTAAGTGTGATCCCATTCAAGTTTGCGAAAGGCGTTTTGATCGGTCACGTGGTTTGGCCGCCATATTGGATTTTCCGTAAAACATGCAATTCCAGGTGAAATGTACAGTTACTATGAGATGATGTTCAAAATCCTACATTTCCAAGCTCGAATTTTGCACATAATTTCATTAGTGCTAGAACTTTCAACCAGTTTACCACTTGGGCCCCGCCAACGCTGCTTGCAGCTTTAATTATATTCATAGTTCTTGGCATGGCTGTGTATATGGATATGCAGGAAACATCCGGTACCCCAATTGTGGAAAATCGAATACATTATCCTCATCAATATAGTTAAATGACATGGAAAAATTCACTGATATTTACAAAGTCATTATATGATAGCAATGAAGTGACATTTTTCGTTTGAGAAAAAAAGGTATAAAATTAGGTCAAGAAACTTAAATTTATTAACATAAACTTTATGCGAACTAAAGTGATATAGTTGAACGATTTTAAACTTAATAAACTCAACAAAATAATTGCTCTCTGTCTCTGTCTCTCTGTCCTCTGTCTCTGTCTCTCTCTGTTTCTGTCTCCCTCTGTCTCTGTCTGTCTGTCTCTCTCTGCTCTCTCCCTCCCTCCTCTCTCCCCCCTCCCTCTCTCTCTCTCTCTCTCTCTCTCTCTCTCTCTCTCTCTCTCTCTCTCTCTCTTTGCAAATCAATAGGTCGTAAGTACATGCACTATTGAATTACTTACATGCAATTGTCTTATTTTAAAGAAATATTACAAACCAGCTAGAAGTATTTATCGATAGGATTGTGCTCACATATGACTTTCTTTTTCTTGCAAATTTGGCATTGTATATTTGTCGGCAACAAGTCTTACATTAGATATGGTATTTCATCGTCACATTAAATCTAATTATTAATCAATTGACGTCCCATTCCAAACAAATAATAGAAGGAAGCCATCTTTGCAGTTCATAACGTATTAGGCAAAGCCTGTATCACCCCTATTTGTAACAATCAACCCTATTTGTAACAAAATTTAATTTTCATAAAGCTTTGCCGTATTTGTTGAAATATTAATAAAATATGCATATTTGTATGTAAGGGGGCAATTTTCTTTTTTTTCTCCTTGTCAAAACTCATTTTTCCGAAACTGCTTTTGTTACAAATTCGGTTGATTGTTACAAATAGGGGCGACATGTCAACCCTATTTGTAACCATCAACCCTATTTGTAACAAAACCTAATTTTCAAAAAAACTTGGCCGTATTTGATGAAATCTTGATGAAATATACATATTTATATGTTTGGGGCAATTTTCTTTTTTTTCTACGGCGAAACTCATTTTTTTCCGAAATGCTCGTTAGATTAAATGTTGTGTGAGGTTCCTAGGAATAAGAGGCCTACTCGTAAGATATAATCAAGTCGTGCAGATACATGCCAAAAGTTTGTTTCAGGGCAATTTTCACCAATTTTGGTCAAAAATGTTTTAAAATCTTGTTTCTGACCGAAATCTTACTAAACTTATATGGGGTTAAATTTTGTTACAAATAGGGTTGATTGTTACAAATAGGGTTGAGCTGTGTCAACCCTATTTGTAACAATCAACCCTATTTGTAACAATCAACCCTAATAAAATTAAATTTCTTTGTGCAGGTTGCTAGAGATAAGAGGCCTACCCGTAAGATATAATCAAGTCATGCAGATACATGCCAAAAGTTTGTTTCAGGGAAATTTTCACAAATTTCGGTCAAAAATGTTTAAAATCTTGCTTTCTGACCGAAATCATACTAAACCTATATTGGGTTAACCTATTTGTAACAATCAACCCTATTTGAAACAAAGTTTAACCATTTGTAACAGAAACTAATTTCCAAAAAAACTTGGCCGTATTTGATGAAATCTTGATGAAATATGCATATCAGTATGTTTGGGGCAGTTTTCTTTGTTTTCCTTGTTGAAACTCATTTTTCCGAAAATGCTCGTGAGGTTCAATTTCTTTGTGCAGGTTCCTAGGGATAAGAAGCCTACTCGTAAGATATAATCAAGTCATGCAGATACATGGCAAAAGTTCGTTCGCGGCAATTTTCACCAATTTCGGTCAAAATGTTAAAAATCTTGTTTTCTGACCGAAATCATGCGAAACCTATATTGGGTTAACTTTTGTTACAAATTGGGTTGATTGTTACAAATAGGGTTGACTGTCAACCCTATTTGTAACAATCAACCCTATTTGTAACAACCACCCTATTTGTAACAAAATTTAACCAACCTGTAACAAAACCTAATTTTCAAAAAAACACATGGCCGTATTTGATGAGATCTTGATGAAACATACATATTAGTATGTTTTGGGGCAATTTTTATTTTTTCCTTGTCGAAACTCATTTTTTCCAAAATGCTCGTTAGATTAACTTTCGTTGTGCAGTTGCCTGGTATAAGAGCCTACTCGTATGATATAATCAAGTCGTGCAGATACATCCCAAAAGTTCGTTCGGGGCAATTTTCACCAATTTCATTAAAAATGTTAAAAATCTTGTTTTCTGACCGAAATCATACTAACCTATATTGGGTTATATTTTGTTACAAATAAGGTTGATTGTTACAAATAGGGTTGATTGTTACAAATAGGGTTGACACGTCACCCCTATTTGTAACAATCAACCAATTTGTAACAAAAGTTAACCCAATATAGGTTTAGTATGATTTCGGTCAGAAAACAAGATTTTAAACATTTTTGACCGAAATTGGTGAAAATTGCCCCGAAACAAACTTTTGGCATGTATCTCCATGACTTGATTATATCTTACGAGTAGGCCTCTTATCCCTAGGAACCTGCACAACGAAATTTAATCTAACAAGCATTTTCGGAAAAATGAGTTTCAACAAGGAAAACAAAGAAAATTGCCCCAAACATACTAATATGTATATTTCATCAAGATTTCATCAAATACGGCCAAGTTTTTTTGAAAATTAGGTTTTGTTACAAGTTGGTTAAATTTTGTTACAAATAGGGTTGATTGTTACAAATAGGGTTGACACGTCAACCCTATTTGTAACAATCAACCCAATTTGTAACAAAAGTTAACCCTATATAGGTTTGTATGATTTCGGTCAGAAAACAAGATTTTTAACATTTTGACCAAAATTGGTGGAAATTGCCCCAAAACAAACTTTGGCATGTATCTACACTATTTGATTATATCTTACGAGTAGGCCTCTTATTCCAGGCAACCTGCACAACAACATTTAATCTAACGAGCATTTTCGGAAAAATATGAGTTTCGACACGAAAAAAAAAAAAAAATTGCCCCAAAACATACTAATATGTATATTTCTTCAAGATTTCATCAAATACGGCCAAGTTTTTTTGAAAATTAGGTTTTGTTACAAGTTGGTTAAATTTTGTTACAAATAGGGTTGATTGTTACAAATAGGGTTGATTGTTACAAATAGGTAGATTGTTACAAATAGGGTTGACACGTCAACCCTATTTGTAACAATCAACCCTATTTGTAACAAAAGTCAACCCCATATAGGTTTAGTATGATTTCGGTCAGAAAACAAGATTTTAAACATTTTTGACCGAAATTGGTGAAAATTGCCCTGAAACAAACTTTGGCATGTATCTGCACGACTTGATATATATCTTACGAAAATTTAACCCCATATAGGTTAGTAAGACTTCGGTCAGAAAACAAGATTTAAACATTTTTGACCAAAATTGGTGAAAATTGCTCTGAAACAAATTTTTGGCATGTATCTGCACGACTTGATTATATCTTACGAGTAGGCCTCTTATTCCTAGGAACCTCACACAGCATTTAATCTAACGAGCATTTTCGGAAAAAATGAGTTTCGACATAGAAAAAAAGAAAATTGCCCCAAACATATAAACATGTATATTTCATCAAGATTTCATCAAATACGGCCAAGTTTCTTTGAAAATTAGGGTTTATTTGTTACAAATAGGGTTGATTGTTACAAATAGGGTTGACATGTAACCCCTATTTGTAACAATCAACCCAATATGTAACAAAAGCAGTTTCGGAAAAAATGAGTTTTTGACAAGGAAAAAAAAGAAAAATGCCCCCAAACATACAATTATGAATATTTTATTAATATTTCAACAAATATGGCAAAGATTTTGAAAATTAAGTTTTGTTACAAATAGGGTTGATTGTTACAAATAGGGGTGATACAAAGCCGAGTAGAGAATGAAGAAGTACAATGTTTGCTTCATACCATTATGGGCTGGCAGGTGATACATTATTATGATATTTATAGTTCTTGGCATGCCTGTGTATTTGGATTGGGAAACATCCGATGACGGAATAGTGGAAAATCGGATACATTATCATTTTTAAAATAGCTAAATGACATGGAAAATATCACTGATATTTACAAAGACATTATATAATAGTGAGGAAGTGACACTTTTCGTATCGGAAATAAAGGTATTAAGATAAATCCAGAAAATAATAATTTTTATTATTATTATTATAAACTTTATACGAAATAAAGTGATATAGCTGAAAGATTTTATACTTTATAAAACCTCACAAAATGCTTGCTCTCTCTCTCTCTCTCTCTCTCTCTCCTCTCTCTCTCTCTCTTTCTGCAAATGAATAGCTCGTTAGTACATGCACTATTCAATTACTTACATGCAATTGTCTTATTGTATAGAAATATGACAACACCAGGAGTAAATATCGATAGGATTGCGCTGACATATGACTTTCTTTTTCTTGGCAAATTTGGCATTGTAGATTTGTCGGCAACAAGTCTTACATTAGATATGGAATTTCATCGTCACATTAAATCTAATATCGGTCGTATTAGAGGATAACGTCTTCAGCAATTATTAATCAACTGACGTCCCATTCCCAGCTAATAATAAAAGGAAGCCATCTTTGCAGTTCATAACGTATGTAGCAAAGCCGAGTAGAGAATGAAGTACAATGTTTGCTTCGTACCATTAAGAGCTGGCAGGTGATACATTATTATTATATTTATAGTTCTTTGCATGCCTGTGTATTTGGATGTGCAGGAACATCCGGTGACGGAATAGTGGAAAATCGGATACATCATTTTTAAAATAGCTAAATAACATGGAAAAAATCACTGATATTTACAAAGACATTATATAATAGCAATGAAGTGACACTTTTCGTATCGGAAAAATGTCTTAAGGTAAGTCAAGAAAGTTTACTTTTAATTATCAACATAAACTTAATACGAACTAAAGTGATATAGTTGAGAGATTTTAAACTTTATATACTCCACAAAATGTTTGCTTGCTCTCTCTCTCTCTCTCTCTCTCTCTCTCTCTCTCTCTCTCTCTCTCTCTCTCTCCGCAATGAACAGCCCGTAAGTACATGTACTATTGAATTACCTTCATCCAATGTCTTATTTTACAGAAATATCACAACACCAGTAGCAGATATCGATAGAACTATGCTGACATATGACTTTCTTTTTCTTGGCAAATCTGGCATTGTACCTTTGTCGGCAACAAACTTACATTAGATATGATATTTCATTGTCACATTAAATCTAATATTGGTCTTATTAGAGGATTACTTCCCCCGCAATTATTAATCATTTGACGTCCCATTCCCAGCGCATAATAGAAGGAAGCCATCTTTGCAGTTCATAATGTATGAGGCAAAGCCGAGTAGATAATGAAGTACAATGTTTGTATCCTACCATAGTACAGTTGATATATTATTTCTATATTTACAGTTCTTCGCATGCCTGTGTATTTGGATTTGCAGGAAACATCCGGTGACTGAATAGTGGAAAATCGGATACAATATCGTTTTTAAAATAGCTAAATGACATGGAAAATATTGCTGATGTTTACAAAAACATTATATAATAGCAATGAAGTGACACTTTGCGTATCGGAAAAAAAGGTATAAAGATAAGTAAACAAACTTAACTTTATTAACATAAACTAAATACGAACTAAGTGATATAGTTGAAAACATTTTAAACTTTATAAACTCCAAAAATGAATATTCTCTCTCTCTCTCTCTCTCTCTCTCTCTCTCTCTCTCTCTCTCTCTCTCTCTCTCTGCAAATGAATAGCTCGTAAGTACATGCACTATTGAATTACTTACATGCAATTGTCTTATTTTACAGAAATATCACAACACCAGGAGCAAATATCGATGGGATTGTGCTGACATATGACTTTCATTTTCTTGGCAAATTAGGCATTGTATATTTGTCGGCAACAAGTCTTACATTAGATATGATATTTCATCGTCACATTAAATCTAATACTGCTCTTATTAGAGGATTACGTCCTCAGCAATTTAAACACTAGTCCCATTCCCAGCTAATAATAGAAGGAAGCCATCTTTGCTGTTCATAACGTATGAGGCAAAGCCGAGTAAGTATCGTACATAAGGGCTGGCAGATGTACATTATTATTATATTTATAGTTCTTGCATGCCTGTGTATTTGGATGTGCAGGAAACATCAGGTGACGCAATAGTGGAAAATCGAATACATTATCATTATGAATATAGTTAAATGAGATGGAAGAAATTGCTGATGTTTACAAAAACACTATATAATAGCAATGAAGTGACACTTTGCGTATCGGAAAAAAAGGTATAAAGATAAGTAAACAAACTTAATTTTATTAACATAACCTAAATACGAACTAAAGTGATATAGTTGAAAACATTTTAAACTTTAAACACTTCAAAAAATGAATATTTTCTCTCTCTCTCTCTCTCTCTCTCTCTCTCTCTCTCTCTCTCTCTCTCTCTCTCTCTCTCTCTCTCTCTGTTTCTCTCTCTCTGCGTCTGAACAGCACGTAAGTACATGCACTATTCAATTACTACATCCAAGTGTCTTATTTTACAGAAATATCACAACACCAGGAGCAAATATCGATGGGATTGTGCTGACATATGACTTTCTTTTTCTCGCAAATTGGCATTGTATATTTGTCGGCAACAAAACTTACATTAGATATGATATTTCATTGTCACATTTAATCTATATTGGTCTTATTAGAGGATTACTTCCCCAGCAATTATTAAACAATTGACGTCTCATTCGCCAGTACATAATAGAAGGAAGCCATCTTTGCAGTTCATAACGTATGAGGCAAAGCCGAGTATAGAATGAAGTACAATGTTTGTTTCTTACCATAGTACTGTTGATATATTATTACTATATTTATAGTTCTTGGCATGCCTGTGTATTTGGATGTGCAGAAAACATCCGGTGACGGAATAGTGGAAAATTGGATACATTATCATTTTTAAAATAGCTAAATGACATGGAAAAAATAACTTATATTTACAAAGACATTATATAATAGCCATGAGTGACACTTTTCGTATCGGAAAATAAGGTTATAAGATGAGTCAAGAAAGTTAACTTTTAATTATCAACATAAACTAAATACGAAATAAAGTGATATCGTTGAAAGATTTTAAACTTTATAAATTCTCAAAATGATTGCTCTCCCTCTCTCTCTCTCTCTCTTCTCTCTCTCTCTCTCTCTCTCTCTCTCTCTCTCTCTACGTGTGAACAGACGTAAGTACATGCACTATTCAATTACCTACATCCAATTGTCTTATTTTACAGAAATATCACAACACCAGAAGCAAATATCGAGAGAACTATGCTGACATATGACTTTCTTTTTTTTTGGCATATTTGGCGTTGTATATTTGTTGGCAGCAACAATGGTTGCTTCCTACCATGACGGGCTGGCAGGAGATACATTATTATTATATTTATAGTTTTGGCATGCAAGTGATTTGGATGATGCAGGAAACATCCGGTGACGGAATAGTGGAAATCGGATACATTATCATTTTTAAAATAGCTAAATGACATGGAAAAAATCACTGATACTTACAAACATTATATAATAGTAATGAAATGACACTTGCGTATAGGAAAAAAGTTATAAAGATAAATCAACAAACTTATATTTATCAACATAAACGAATACGAACTAAAGTGATATAGTTAAAGATTTTAAACTTAAACTCAACAAAATGATTGCTCTCTGTCTCTTTGTCTCTGTCTCTGCCTCTATGTCTCTCTGTCTCTCTCTTTCTCTCTGTCTCTCTCTGTCTGTCTCTCTCCCTCCCTCCCCCCTCTCTCTCTCTCTCTCTCTGCAAATGAACAGGTCGTAAGTATATGCACTATTGAATTACCTACATCCAATTGTCTTATTTTACAGAAATATCACAACACCAGGAGCAAATATCGATAGGACTATGCTACATATGCTTTCTTTTTCTTGGCAAATTTGGTATTGTATATTTGTTGGCAACAAATCTTACATGAGATATGGTATTTCATCGTCACATTAAATCTAATATTGGTCTTATTAGAGGATTACGTCCCCAGCAATTATTAAGCAAATGACGTCCCATTCCCAGCCAATAATTGAAGGAAGCCATCTTTGCAGTCCATAACGTAGGAGGCAAAGCCGAGTACAGAATGGAGTACAAAGTTTGCTTCGTACCATTATTGGCGGGCAGGGGATACATTAATAATGTATTTATAGTTTCTAGCCTGCCTGTAAATTTGGATATGCAGTGAACATCCGGTGCCCTAAAAGTTGAAAACGTGATATATTATCAGTATTATATAGAGAAATGTCATGAAAAAATTCACTGATATTTAAAAGTCATTATATAATAGTGAGATCTTTCATATCGGAAAAAAATGGTATAAAGATAAGTAAACAAACTTAACGTTATTAACATAAACTAAATACGAACTATAGTGATATAGTTAAACATATTTTAAACTTTAAACACTCAAAAAATGAATATTTTTTCTCTCTCTCTCTCTCTCTCTCTCTCTCTCTCTCTCTCTCTCTCTCTCTCTCTCTCTCTCTCTCTGGAAATGAACAGATGGTAAGTATATGCACTATTAAATTTCTAACATGCAATTGTCTTATTTTACAGAAATATAACAACACCAGGAGCAAATATCGATTGGATTGTGCTGACATATGACTTTTATTTTCTTGGCAAATTAGGCATTGTATATTTGTAGGCAACAAATCTTACATTAGATATGATATTTCATCGTCACATTAGATGTCATACTGCTCTTATTAGAGGATTACGTCCTCAGCAATTATTAAGCAATTGACGTCCCATTCCCAGCCAATAATTGAAGGAAGCCATCTTTGCAGTCCATAACGTATGAGGCAAAGCCGAGTTTAGAATGGAGTACAAAGTTTGCTTCGTACCATTATGGGCTGGCACGGGATACATTATTACTATATTTATAGTTCTTGGCATGCCTGTGAATTTGGATATGCAGGAAACATCCGGTGCCGATATTGTGGATAATTGGATAAATTATCATTAATGATAATATGCATGAAAAATTCACTGATATTTACAAAGTCATAACATTATAGCTATGAAGTATCACTTTTCGTATTGGGAAAAAAGTTATAAAGATAAGTCAACAAACTTAATTTTATTAACATAAACGAAATACAAACCAAAGTGAAATAGTTTAAAGATTTTAAACTTTA